>NC_056441.1:58370956-58615956 GCF_018296145.1 Oncorhynchus tshawytscha
GACTGTCAATTTCTGCTTATTCCCAATATAAGAGTTTATACAGTACTATACCGAACAAAAATATAAATGCAACATGCAACGATTTCTAAGATTTTACTGAGTTACAGTTCATATAAGGACATCAGTCAACTTAAATAAATTCTTTAGGCCCTAATCTATGGATTTCACATGACTGTGCAGGGGCTTAGCAGTGAGTGGGCTTGGGAGAACACAGGCCCACCTCCTTGGGAACCAGGCACACCCACTGGGGAGCCAGGCCTAGCCAATCAGAATGTGCTTTTCCCCACAAAAGGGCTTTATTACAGACAGAAATACTCCTCAGTTTCATCAGCTGTCCAGGTGGCTGGTCTCAGACAATCCTGCTGGTGAAGAAGTCAGATATGGGGGTGCTGGGCTGGCATGGTTACACGTTGTCTGCGGATGTGAGGCCGGTTAGACGTACTGCCAAACTCTCTGAAATGACAGCCTAGTGGCGGCTTATGGTGGAAATTCCTGCAGTCAGCATGTCAACTGTTGTGTAACAAAACTGCACATTTTAGAGCTGCCTTTTATTGTACTCAGCACAAGGTGCACATGTGTAATAACTATGCTGATTAATCAGCTTCTTGATATGCTACACCTGTCAGGTGGATGGATTATCTTGGCAAGGGAGAGATACTCACTAACAGGGATGTTAACAAATTTGTGCACAACATTTTAGAGAAATTAGCTTTTTGTTTTCATGGAACATTTATGGAGTCTTTTATTTCAGCTCATGGAACATGGGACCAACACTTTACATGCTGCGTTCATATCTTTGTTCAGTATATTTTGATGTCTTACTGACCCAATCTTTCAGGTGTATTTCATTATTATGTTATTAATTATATGATTTATAATATATCATTATATTATTCTTACATACAGTCTGTGATTTCATTGGTGTTCTGTCCATCAGTGTGTCTGATTGTGTTTTAGGAGTTTGGATATGGATAGGGCTGGGAGGTAAGTTTTGACAGGCAAACTCTCTGGATAAATCAAGTACAAAGTAATTAACTTCTTTCAACCCACCCATTTTCGTTTTCTCATTAAGGAAAAAAATCTAAACCTGCACTGTAGTCTTCAATCATGCTTCATTTTCTTCTTAAATAGTAATTAGTTCATATTGAACAGCTTGTAGTGGCAAACAACAGGGGTTCACCTTGTCTTCAGCTGGGGGGCAGGATGGATAGACAGATCCTCTCTCTCTCTCTCTCCCTCGTTGCACTACTGTGAGGACTAACGAGCAGGAATAGATCAAAAATAGACGACGAAACCCAAACAGAGCTGTACTGAGGGGATGATACCATTCAGAGAGGGAAAAGACATGAGAGGAGACAGAAACAAAGAGAGAATACTGTATAAAGAATGTACAGTGCATTCTGAAAGTATTCAGACCCCTTCCCTTTTTCCACATTTTGTTACGTTAAAGCCATATTCTAAAATGGATTATATACTTTTTCTACTCATCAATCTACACACAATACCCTGTAATGACAAAGGGAAAAAAACAGTTTTTTAAAAATGTATTACAAATAAAAGACAGAAATACCTTATTTACATAAGTATTCAGACCCTTTGCTATGAGAATCGAAATTGAGCTCAGGTGCATCCTGTTTCTTTTGATCATTATGGAGGTGTTTCTAACACTTTACTGGTGTCCACCTGTGGTAAATTCAATTGATTGGACATGCTTTGGAAAGGCACACAACTGTCTATATAAGGTCCAACAGTTGACAATGCATGTCAAAGCAAAAACCAAGCCATGAGATTGAAGTAATTGTCCGCAGAACTCCGAGACAGGATTGTGTCAAGGCAGAGATCTGGGAAAGGGAACCAAACAAATGTCTGCAGCATTGAAGGTCCCCAAGAACACAGTGGCCTCCATCATTCTAAAATGAAATAAGTTTGGAACCACAAAGACTCTTCATAGAGCTGGCTTCCTGGCCGAACTGAGCAATCGGGGGAGAAGGGCCTTGGTCAGGGAGGTGATCAAGAGCCCAATGGTCACTCTAACAGAGCTCCAGAGTTCCTCTGTGGAGATGAGAGAGCCTTCCAGAAGGACATCTCTCCAGCACTCTACCAATCAGGCCTTTATGGTAGAGCGGTCAGACCGAAGCCACTCCTCAATTAAAGGTACATGACAGCCCACTTGGAGTTTGACAAAAGGCACCTAAAGGACTCAAAGACCATGAGAAACAATATTCTCTGGTCTGATGAAACCAAGAATGAACTCTTTGGCCTGAATGCCAAGTGTGATGCCTGGAGGAAACTTGGCACCATCCCTACGGTGAAGCATGGTGGTGGCAGCATCATGCTGTGGGGATGTTTTGTCCGCGACAGGGACTGGGAGATTAGTCAGGATCGAGGGAAAGATGAACGGAGCAAAGTACAGAGAGATCCTTGATGAAAACCTGCTCCAGAGCCCTCAGGACCTCAGACTGGGGTGAAGATTCACTTTCCAAAAGGACAATGACACTAAGCACATAGCCAAGACAACGCAGGAGTGGCTTCAGGACAAGTCTCTGAATGTCCTTGAGTGGCCCAGACCATCGCTGGCAAAGGTGCTTTAACAAACTAGTGAGTAAAGGGTCTGAATACTTGTAAAATGTCATGTCAGTTTTTTGCAAAATGTTCTAAAACCTGTTTTTGCTTTGTCATTATGGGGTATTGTGTTAAGGTTGATGACGGAAAAAAGCAATTTAATTAATTTTAGAATGAGGCTGTAACATAACAAAATGTGCAAAAAGTCAAGGGGTCTGAATACTTTCCAAATGCACTTGATCTGTTCAGAAAATGCAGCATTAATTGCCTTGTGTGTTGGATTTGAAGCAGACAAATTAATTATGCCTTTTGGACTAGCTAGCATGGGATCAGCACTGTCTGCAGATGCTGTATCCATGAATGTTGATTCTGAGTGAATGTCTAGTACTCCGAGGCATAACAACAGAACATGACTGTGCTGCAGGCCATGTTCTGGCTCACTAAAACAAATACAAATTGCTACATTCAAAATGCATAGCTTAAACGTGCTCACACACACACACACACACACACTACCCCCTCCCCCTGTACACACACACACACACACACACACACACATTCACTAAAAACATTTATTTAGCTCCTGCTCCTACCCCAACCTCCTCTCCTGTCCACCCCGACACACACAATTACAAACATACAATCATGTGAGGCACATCATCACATGTACACGGCAAGTAGGTCTCTCTCTCTATCCCTTCCCTCCCTCCTTCTCCAGCTGTTACGTACTCTTTCTGTTCCTCCTCCCTCAGGCTCACAAACATACAGAGAGAAGAGGGTTGGGGGGGCATTAGACTCGCATGACGAGACTCAGCGTACCATAAAGAGGCAGCTTCCTGCCGAGCACAAACAATGCACCCTGGCTTTCTCCGGCAATTTGTTCCACCAACTAAATGCAGCCTGAACGCACGATTGATGAGTCAGTCTGAAACAATTTGTATTTATATTTTCTCCCCACCACACATTTTCTGTGTCACATATCCCAGTGGAATAAATCAACCAGTCTCATTCTGAAAGGGCAAACAAAGCCTAGGTCAGCCCAAGGAGAGAGCTGTATCTGCCGTATCGTATGCCACTGCAAAGTTTGACATGTTTTCAGGCCACCTGAAGCGAGATCGATTCAAGACTAAGACCTGAAAAATGCGAGTCTAATTCAAGACCATGACTGTAATTTGATCAAATCACCACCATAATAAGAGTTCAAAATGTCCAGTATTTCAGTGTTCATATTTCAGTAAATATGGTTTCTTTAGACATTCAGAACAGTAAAGAAAATCCATGGTGAGGTAAAATAGAGCCACTCTACAAATTATTACTAACCCAAACACAGTGGGAACAATGAGGGCCTTCTACGCCAGGGTTTTATTTGGCTCCACAAGATTTCTGAGGGGGGGACATAAGTGTATATTCACTACATAACCAAACGTATGTAGACACCTGCTCATTGAACATCTAATTTCAAAATCATGGGCATTAATATGGAGTTGGTCCCCCCCCCTTCACTGTTAATAGACATAATAGACATAATAGTCTCCACTCTTTGGAGAAGGCTTTCCACTAGATCTTGGAACATCGCTGCGGGGGCTTGCTTCCATTCATACACTAGAGCATTAGTGAGGTTGGGCACTGATGTTGGGCGATTAGGCCTGGCTCGCAGCCGGGGTTCTAATTCATCCCAAAGGTGTTCGATGAGGTTGAGTTCAGGGTTCTGTGCAGGCCAGTCAAGTTCTTCCACACCGATCTCGACAAATCTTTTCTATATGGGCCTCGCTTTGTGCACGGGGGCATTGTCATGCTGAAACAGGAAAGGGCCTTTCCCAAACTGTTGCCATAAAGTTGGAAGCACAGAATAATCTAGAATGTCATTGTATGCTGTAGCGTTACGATTTCTCTTCACTGGAACTAAGGGGCCTAGCCCGAACCATAAAACAAAGCCCCAGACCATTATTCCTCCTCCACTAAACTTTACAGCTGGCACTCAGCATTTGGGCTGGTAGCGTTCTCTTGGCATCCGCCAAACCCAAATTCTTCTGTTGGACTGCCAGATGGTGAAGTGTGATTCATCACTCCAGAGAACATGTTTCCACTGCTCCAGAGTCCAATAGCGTTGAACATTACACCACTCCAGCCGACGCTTGGCATTGTGTATGGGGATCTTAGGCTTGTCCGATGAACTGGAATTGTGCTGACGTTGCTTCTAGAGGCAGTTTGGAACTCGGTAGTGAGTGTTGCAACCGAGGACGGACTATTTTTACGGCTGCACGCTTTAGCACTCTGCTCCCCCGTTCTGTGAGCGTGTGTGGCCTATCACTTCAAAGCTGAGCGGTTGTTGCTCCTAGACGTTTCCACTTCACAATAACACCACTTACAGTTGACCGGGGCAGCTCTAGCAAGGCAGAAATTTGACAAACTGACTTGTTGGAAAGGTGGCATCCTGTGACGGTGCCAAGTTGAAAGTCACTGAGCTTTTCAGTAAGGCCATTCTACTGTCAATCTTTGTCTATGGAGATTGCATGGCTGTGTGCTCGATTTTATACATCTGTCAGAAACAGGTGTGGTTGAAATAGCCGAATCCACTAAATTGAATGGGTGTCCACATACTTTTGTATATATAGTGTATTTGGCCTGGCGAAGCGGTTTTATGCGCTTATTGAATGGAAGCTGATAATTGAGTGTTTTACTCTGCTGATCTCCGCTGGAGAAATTAGGAGTCCTCACTCTCCGAAACCTAGGAGCCCTCACTGTCCGAGACCGAGTAAAGACCAAATACAAATGTATCTGAATAAAGAGACAAGACTGAGACACTTAAAATGTGGTCTTGAGACCAGAATCGAGACCTGTTTTATGGATTCCAGTGCACATTTCGCCGTGTAGTTTGCCTGGTACGTTTGTCCTTTGCTGATGATCATTAATCAAAACATTAATTTGTTTGTGGGAATTACATTTCTGAAGTGTCTCGCATCTTCCCCAATCTCAAAATAGAGCAGTGTGTAAATGTTTTGCTAGCCAGTTAAATGTGCGTACGATCGTGTGCAAGCATGAATCAGCTGGGGTAGAGAGGATGTGCAGTAGCAATTAACGTAATTAATGCACAATGAATACATAGATTGATCGATGCCAGTCAGTTGGCTGCTGTGGATAAGTCTCTATTGGATAAGTGCTTATTCTCACTCTTAGTAACATGATATACAATGCAGCTGTAAAATCGGTCTCAAGCTAGGTCATAGATGATTGACAGGTAGAAATGGGTGAGCTGAAGAGACAACGCAGAGAGAAAAGGGGGAGAGAAAGGGCGAGAGAAAGTGAAAGGGTGTGGAAGAGGGAGAGAGAGGGATGATAGAGAGATAGTGAATGGTATAGCGAGTGGGGGAGAGAGTGAAAGAGAGAGAAGAAGAGAGAGGGTGACAAGGTGAACGATTCCACGTATAATTCACATTACTGCAGGTGTTGCCTCGTGATTTTGATACACATTCTCTAATAGGCTGAATCCACTGGGAACACATAACATAAAACATGTCCTGTCTTATTACCTGTTAATGTAATACAGGCCTACACTAAGAATGAAAAGTCATATGTTCACAGCTTGCACTGAAGATTTCACACACAAAGCCTTATGCCTGTGTCCTCATTCTACCTTGCCTCCCTAGCTAATACGCATGGACACACACACTAAATGCAATTATCAAAGTGCATAATATACATACTAATCCATCGGGCCATCAATCACAAGGCGGAGCCTGGCAGATATGGCTAATTGCATTATGAACAGAAGGATTCTTTTACATTTGAGTTTTTTAACAGATGCTTTTATCCAGAGCGACTTAGAGGAGAAATTAAGGTTAAGAATCAAGGCACAAGGCGAGACCCAAATGCAGACACAGGAGGCAGATGGTTGGAGTCTTACAATGTTTAATAATCCAAAGGGGTAGACAAGAGAATGGTCGTGGACAGGCAAAAGGTCAAAACCAGATCAGAGTCCAGGAGGTACAGAGTGGCAGACAGGCTCGTGGTCAAGGCAGGCAGAATGGTCAGGCAGGCGGGTACAAAGTCCAGAAACAGGCAAGGGTCAAAACCGGGAGGACTTGAAAAAGGAGAATGCAAAAAGCATGAGATGGGAAAAACGCTGGTTGACTTGAAAACATACAAGACAAACTGGCAAAGAGAGACAGGAATCACAGGGATAAATACACTGGGGAAAATAAGCGACACCTGGAGGGGGTTGAGACAATCACAAGGACAGGTGAAACAGATTGGGGCGTGACATTAAGTGCCTTGCTCGGCAGATGTTTTATCTATTCGGACCTGGGAATCGAACCAGCAACATTTTGGTTGCTAGCCTAAACACTCTAAACAGTGGAGTATGCATACTCACTTTAATAACTCTACCTACATGTACACTACCAGTCAAAAGTTTTAGAACACCTTTTAGAACACCTATTCGTTCAAGGGTTATTCTTAATTTTTTACTATTTTCTACATTGTAGAATAATAGTAGAGATATCACATCTATGAAATAACACATATGGAATCATGTAGTATACAAAAAAGTGTTAAACATCAAAATATATGACATTTTTTAGATTCTTCAAAGTAGCCACCCTTTGCCTTGATGACTCCTTTGCACACTATTGGCATTATCTCAATGAGCTTCACCTGGAATGCTTTTTCCAATAGTCTTGAAGGAGTACCTATATATGCTGAGCACTTGTTGGCTACTTTTCCTTCACTCTGCGTCCAACTCATCACAAACCATCTGAATTGGGTTGAGGACGGGAGAATGTGGAGGCCAGGTCATCTGATGCAGCACTCCATCACTCTCCTTCTTGGTCAACTAGCCCTTACTCAGCCTGGAGGTGTGTTGGGTCATTGTCCTGTTGAAAAATGAATGATTGTCCCACTAAGCGCAAACCAGATGGAATGGCGTATCACTGCAGAATGCTGTGGTACCTATGCTGGTTAAGTGTGCCTTGAATTCTAAATAAATCACAGACAGTGTCACCAGCAAAGCACCCCCACACCATCATACCTCCTCCTCCATGCTTCACAGTGGGAACCGCACATGTGGAGATCATCCGTTCACCTAATCTGTGTCTCACAAAGACACGGCGGTTGGAACCAAAAATCTCAAATTTTGACTCGTCAGACCAAAGGACAGATTTCCACCGGTCTAATGTCAATTGCTCATGTTTCTTGGCCCAAGCAAGTGTTCCTTTCCTGTGGTGGTCCTCATGAGAGCCAGTTTCAACATAGCGTTGATGTTTCATGCAACTGCACTTGAAGAAATTTTCTGCATTGAAGTAATGATGAACGGTCATTTCTCCTTGCTTATTTGAGCTGTTCTTGCCATAATATGGACTTGGTCTTTTACCAAATAGGGCTATTTTCTGTATACCAACCCTACCTTGTCATAACATAGCTGATTGGCACAAACGTATTAAGAAGAAAATAAATTCCACAAATTAGGCACACCTGTTAAATGAAATATATTCCAGGTGACTACCTCGTGAAGCTGGTTGAAGAATGCCAAGAGTGTGCAAAGCTGTCATCAAGGCAAAGTGTGGCTACTTTGAAGAATCTCAAATCTCAAATATATTTTATTTGTTTAACACTTTTTTGGTTACTACATGATTCCATATGTGTTATTTCATAGTTTTGATGCCTTCACTATTATTCTACAATGTAGAAAATAGTACAAATAAAGAAAAACCTATGAATAAGTAGGTGTGTCAAAACTTTTGACTGGTAAAATATTTGATGAAACATTGAAATTGGCCTAACTGATATTGGCATTGAATGACAGATTCATACATGGAAAAACAGATAGTTCCCCCTCAAAAAAACTAAAGGAAGTTTGCGTTGAAGTGTCTGTCTATCTGAGAGATATAGAATATTTATCCCTTTTTTTGGCACTAAACTACTTCCATAATATACTTCTGAATACTGGGCTACTTCAGATGACATGTATGTGTTCCTGAGAGACTCACCATTCCATAGAGGGGTCATAATAGTTTATAGGCTAAACCGTTCGTCCAGATTTTCAGGATGTCTCATTGTTTGAAAAACACAGCAGTAGCTCTGCCACTTTTCACTACAGATGCGGAAGGCTGATGTTGACGGATTCGGGGGATTGAGACGGAACCCATAGTAAAAAAAATCAGATTTACTATGTAGCTTAAACAGATGGATTTGTATAGTTTTCAAATGTATGCTAGTTAGATTTCCGCGGGGGAGTGGAAATGGGCTCTAGAAAGTGTTTAAACTGCTATTTGCAAACTAGGATCAATTTAGACACTATTTATTGTAGAACTATTTATGGTTTTGTCTGTCTAATAGCCTACACATTTGAATGAAATCCAACTTGAGAGACTCCCCTGGTCTTCTGAAATCCTCCTGAGACATTATGTATTACATGTCCATTGTCTTGCACACCATTAGAACTTACTCTTGAATGATACATGCCAAGATATACCAGAGATAAGGGACTGTTGATATTGCAACCACACAACCCAAACACTGAAGAAAATCGTAACATCGTTTTTTGTTTGAGCCCTGAAGAAGTGTTGTCCTCTAAAGATGATCTGTTTGTATCTGCCAATTGATTGACTGTCCAATATCCAGACGACCTGTCCCAGAGCTTCCTACAGTATACAGTTAATGTCCTTCCATGATGTGTTTAAGGCAGGCAATTAAAGGGAACGCGAGAGGCTCAATTAAAGATGTTGCAGAATTGCTGTATTTGAAGCACCACTCTTTTCTGCCCAGTTTCCCTGATGTTGCTACAGCAATCAAGCTATTTTTAACCATCCCTGCAACTGTTGCTTCCACGGAGAGATCATTTTCTAAACTAAAACTCATATAGAACCACATAAGAATGAAGCATTAGGCTCTCGGTCTGATATGCGCTTTTGAACACCTGAGTAAGCTTTACTCATTGTGCTGGCGCTGTGGTAGCCTTGACCACGGCATTTGCTCAACAATATCCCCTTACCTTCAATCAGTTCAATTCTTTTTCAAGGCCTGAGGCACTTTGATCAGTCACATTTTTAAAGCACAATAAATAAATATATACCTATCTTCCTAGTACATATGGAAATTAAAAAGATCTACGGATGACTTTTTGGAGGGTTACAGTCAAAAATATTTATATCTAAAAAAAGTTTTTTTTAAATTACATTTATGACAGGCGCATGTGCCCCCAGAGCTCGTGGGCCCCAGCCCGCTGGCTTGTCTGGTACACCAGTGGCTCTGAAACTTTTCTGACGGGAACAATAGCTCTTTGATTTTCTATTAGCTGCACTTTCCAACTCACATAACAGGTATTGAACGACCTCTTAGAGGAGAGTAGTTCTTTCTCTCTCTCTCTCTCTCTCTCTCTCTCTCTTTCCATTTTGTTTCTCTCCCTCTTTTCTTTTTCTATACCCCCTCTCTCTTTCTTCCGCTCTCCTGTAATCTGTGCCACCCATTACATCAGTTAATTATACAGGGCTTTTTTCTGTGTACAAATAGATTTGATCTGTATTGACCTTAGTCTAGTCCTGTCTTTTCTCAGAAAATTCACTTTTTGTTCTCACCCAAACACACACATGAACACGCACACACACACACACACACACACACACACACACACACACACACACACACACACACACACACACACACACACACACACACACACACACACACACACACACACACACACACACACACACACACGCACACACACTACAGCGCCGCATACACATGTACACCCACAGCATGCAAACGTCGACATGTCTCTCATTCTTTGATTAAACACTAGCACAAGCGTTCTCTAAAGGTATATATAATCCAGTCAGAATGGCAGGCTATCATCAATAGAGATCCAATCTACTCCCGACCAGAGAGGAGTAGCCTCTTAGCCTTCTATACAGCCTCTCTCCACAGGTATGTCTGGTATCCCGGGAGACAGGACTGTATCACACCCTCCAATCACCACCCAGTAGAAGATAAAGGTGTATTGATCTGTGGCTAATGCAAATGTATGGACAAGGCAGTCGTCATCAGATTAACCTGAGAGATCCCCCTTTGCAGAGCTTTCAGCACCGCTGCCACAGACAAACTGCCAATGTGATGGCTATTCCTGGATGCAGACAAAAAGGCATGAAGCACCATGATTATAGGTCACTGATCCGCACCTGTGTGTGTGTGAGTGTGTGTGTGTGAGTGTGAGTGAGTGTGTGAGTGTGTGAGTGTGAGTGTTGTGTGTGTGTGTGTGTGTGTGTGTGTGTGTGTGTGTGTGTGTGTGTGTGTGTGTGTATTTGTGATTGCGTTGGTATGTGCTTGTGTGTGTTGCTGTTGATCTGAGTGTCCACCATCCTTCATCTTCAGATCAATCTGTTCAGCACGGGTTGAGAAAACAGATAGAGAGATCAGATCTATTGCATTTACTTCTAAGGTTATTTTTCATCAGACTTGACCTGTACACGAGTTGATGGTTTATCCATGTCCTGGTGAGAACACATCAACTGAACATCTATTGTTTTTCTAGGGCAAATAGTGGCTAAGTTAAAACACTATATTATAGGTGTTCTTTATTTATGCACTCGCAAAGCCATAACAGCTATATAACACATTCAAACAGTCGTAAGCTGTCATAAGTCATTTTAAATAGTTATGAGTAATGGCATAAGATGTTGTAAAACTCGTTATAACGAGTGTTATCCTGCAGTCATATGCTATAATATCAACTATTAAAACAACTCATGTTACATAGTCTGCATGACAACTTATGTCATATGTTTTTTTACATGTTACATAAGTGTCTACATACCAGATGTTATAACAGGACATCGTATAATTGACCAAAGTCTGTGTCACATTATTACATTGAATGGAATGATGGGCGTCATGATCATGTCATATGCCGTTAAAGTGTACACAGACAACTTAAGTAAAGTTACATTAATTTGAGGTGTTATAAAGAAATTATGAATGTACAGTACTTAATACCACAGAGTTGAGATTATCCCAAAACCATTCAAGGATCTCCAAGAAACATTGGCAAATTGAAGCACAGATGTATTTAAGGATTTTTTTTTTAGACAACAAATTTATGTGCTGTACAAATATAACAAATATACATTATTATTATTATAACAATTTGCCAAAAAAGCACATTTTTATTTAACTAAATGAAAGCAAATGCAACTTTACAACAAAATTCATCACAACAGGATTTGTGAAAGCTGTGAAAAAAGGAAGATGTGCAGGCTACAGTAACAATGCTAATTGCTAATGAGTCAGATAACTAGAGTAGCTAGCTAGCTAAGTAGTTAATGTTGTAATTGCATTTGCAACATTTAGTCAGCCCACCGAGTGCTAGTGCTAGCTAGCTAACTTCACTAGCTACAGGTGTAAAAACTTACTCTGTAGCACATTAACATCCTCTTTCACTTAGACTTTGAGCGCAATTGCCTTTTCATCTATTTAATTCTTACTAGGTAATGTTATAGTCATAGCTTCTAGACAGCTTCTGTAGTGCTAAAATCCTGCAAATGAGTTACATTTGGTTCTTTCAGCCATTCTTATAGGGGAAATTAATGGGGGAAAAATGGGGTTTTGGGATACAAAACACTGAACATACAGTAAGGTGTGAGGTTAACACAGGCTTAGGAGATCTTATATGTTTTGTTCTTTAAGATAAAAGTCACTTAACGTGACCTGTATGAATTATGAAGGCTTTATGTGCTTGTTTTGATAACATAAATGCTTCAAAATCCACAAAAAGTGATGTTAGCTGATGAACAGTATCTCATAGAACAAAACATGTAAAATCTCCTAAGCCTGTATTTACCACAGACCTTATTTTCGGAATTTATACAAAACCCCTCTAAAAAAAAACATTTATTTACCCATAGGCTTTGGCCAACTAGCCATGGCGGAGTTCACTACCAAATATGGTAGTGAGAGGAAGCCCAGTGGTCGGCAGTGGGAGAAGATGGAAAAAGATGGATTTGGGCCGACATTCTGCTAATTTTCTCATCATTGAAACATTTGATCTCATTACAGTTTTAATTTCCCGAAACTAAAATCTCTTATGAACAGAGTGGGCTACTGTAAGTTTTATAGACTTTACCTTTTGAGTGCAAAGGTGAGTTATTATTGCAAGTGCGCACTTCACATAGTTGTTGTTCCCTAACGGAAATATGCAAATGTTGCTAGAACGTGCCAAAAAAATCTTGCTAGCTCGTGCTTGGTACCTCCTTTCTTGTTCTGCCCACTATATCTCATTTGTTCACATTTGAAACGACGGGCTATGGTCTATCTTGGTTTAGTTATACAAATCTTTTGTCAATACTACTGCTAATAGAGGGATGAGGAGAAGCTCTGCGGACCCTTTGTATCCAGAAATAATTCACTGTAGTCATTATTGCTCTGTAGAGTTGCTATTTTCTTGAGGTTTCTTGTTTCAATTAACTCATGACATTCCTGCATTACTCATTATACTAATAAAATCTGTATTTTTTATTTCTGTATTTTTTTACCCCTTTTTCTCCCCAAATTTGTGATATGCGAACGATGCTGAATGGGTGTAGACAGTACAGCTCTCCAGTAGGTACCAAAACATTCAATGGCCATTTTCTCAAAAGTGAGGTTATACGTTTATTTAACTTTCAAAGCAGAATTACTGTCCCATTGTTCCTCAAATGCAGTGGATGATATACCATTGTGTACCTCTGTGGCTTTTATCCAGTGTAAAAAACACAATTTCAAATGTTGCTACATGAGACCGAATCAAGGCTGTGTTCACATATGGTGTATTTTGTCAGGATGTACCAGCTAACAGAAACATGCTAATGTAGGGATGTCTCGTGGCGCGCATATGAATTATGATAATGTGCGAGCGAGGTGGAAGTTTTATCCATAGTTTCTGCTTTTGGCTTCTGTGTTTTAAAGGTGTTCGATAATGAGGTGGATACATAGAGAATGATGGAGGCCTCTAGTGGTCAAAAGGCCACATTTATCATAACTCAAGGCGAGACCCAGATGCAGACAAAGGAGGCAGATGGTTGGAGTCTTAGATGTTTAATCATCCAAAAAGGAGTAGGCAAGAAAATGGTCGTGGACAGGCAAAAGGTCAAAACCAGATCAGAGTCCAGCAGGTACAGAGTGGCAGGCAGGCTCGAGGTCAAGGCAGGCAGAATGGTCAGGCAGGCGGATACAGAGTCCAAAAACAGGCAAGGGTCAAAACCTGGAGGACTAGAAAAAGGAGAAATGGCTAAATCAGGAGAATGGGAAAAAACGCTGGTTGACTTGGAAATACAAGACGAACTGGCACAGAGAGACAAGAAACACAGGGATAAATACACTGGGGAAAACAAGCGACACCTGGAAGGGGTGGAGACAATAACAAGGCCAGGTGAAACAGATCAGGGTGTGACAATATTAGCATCGGCAGCGCCATTAAGGGCTCCCACCATTTTAATATGGTCAAATGGGTGGGACTTGTTAGAGTAATCAGGAGGGATCAGCCAATCCTGAAGAAAATGCAATACTTTAAAAATGTTGCCCATGCTGTCACAAATGGCACAGACACAAAATATCTAGTCCTGTATCTATCTCTATAGTTGAATTTTACTCTCACTTCTTCCAATTTCAGCTATTTTGCTGGCACAATAGCTCTAAATAACTTTTCATTGGATCTCCAAAATGTCCATGAGGTTTCAACTACATGACTCACTGACACAAATATATAGTTTGCAGATCCAATGAAAAGTTATTTAGAATCATATCGATGAAATCGGAAGAAGGGATATAACAACGGAGACACATGAGAAGTCCATGGCAAACCAACAGCAACAAACATGGATATGATAACGTTAGTTAGATTGCGTTAAACAATGTGTATTAAGATGAATAAGCAATTACGTTTAACGTGTATGTGAAAGAGAATGCACTGTGTGATGTGTTGCAAAGTCAGCTTTATAATTCAGGATTCCTCCTGTAGCTAACAAGCTAGCTAGCTAACTAACTTACTGTTGCTAGCACTAGCTCTACCTACTTAGCTAGCAAGCTGTGCATCGATGGGGGCACATTGGGGCTGCTCGTGTTCATGCCCTATGGGTGAATGAATGGCTAGCTAGCAAGTGGTAATACTGTCAAATTACTGTCAAACAAAACACTTTGTTTGGGCTGTATAGTGCAGGGCTCTCCGACTCTGTTCCCAGAGAGCTACATGTTACAATTACTTAGTGAGATAGCTAGCTACCTGACTAACTACCCATTTATGGCATTTGTACTGTAGCCTGCAAAACATTCTTTTTTTCACAGCTGTCACAAATCCTGTTGTGCCCCAGACCAGTTTATTGTAGTAAAAAAAATAATATCCTAAATACATCTGTGCTCACACATGTCGATGTTTCTTGGAAACCCCTGAATGGTTTTGTGATACTCTCAACTCATCCTGTGGCATTAATCAAATTCATAACTGTTTTATAACACCTCAAACTAATGCCATTTAAGGTGTCCGTGCACACTCTATAATGGCATATGACATGGTTATGACACCCATCATTCCAAATAATAATGTGACACTGAGTTTGGTAAATTATATAACGCCCTGTTATAACATCTGGTATGTGGACACTTATGTAATAACATACGACATAAGTTCAAATCAAATGTATTTGTCACATGCTTCGTAAACAACAGGTGTAGACTAATGGGGACATGCTTACTTATGGACCCTTCCCAACAATGCAGAGAGAAAAATAGAAAAATAATAACCCAAGGAATAAATACACAATGACTAATGATAACTTGACTATATACATATATATATATATATATATATATATATATATATATATATATATATATATATATATATATATATATTTATATATATATATATATATCTATATATATATATATATATATATATATATATATATATACACAGGGTACCAGTACTGAGTTGGTGTGCAGGGAGAAGAGGTAATTGAGGTAGATATGTACATATAGGTAGGGGTATAGTGACAAGGCAATGGGATAGATAATAAAAACTATCAGCAGCGTATGTGATGTGTCAAAAGAGTTAGTGTGTCACTCTCTGACCTTAGATATCTCTGTTTTCTATATATTTTGGTTAGGTCAGGGTGTGACTAGGGTGAGTACTCTAGGTTTTTGTATGTCTAGGGGTTTTGTATGTCTAGGGTTTTGTATGTCTAGGGGTTTTGTCTGTCTATGTTGGCCTGATATGGTTCCCAATCAGAGACAGCTGTTTATTGTTGTCTCTGATTGGGGATCATATTTAGGCAGGCCTTTTTCCCACTTTCTGGTGTGGGATCTTGTCTATGAGTAGTTACCTGTCAGCATTATATTGTATAGCTTCACGTTTTGTTTGTTAGATTGTTCGGTGTTCATTCTTTTAATAAAGAGAATGTACGCATACCACGCTGCTCCTTGGTCTCCTTCATACGATGAACGTGACACAGTGCAAAAAGGGTCAACGCTAGATAGTCCGGGTAGCTATTTGGTGAACTATTTAGCAGTCTTATGGCTTGGGGGTAGAAGCTGTTCAGGGCCCTGTTGGTTCTAGACATGGTCCTGTCGTTTCCAGTGTCCTGTTTGTTCCCGACTGTTGGTTCCAGTGTCCTGTTGATTCCAGGGTCCTGTTGGTTACAGAACAGTCTATGACTTGGTCTTAGACCATTTTTGGGGCCTTCCTCTGACACCGCCTAGTATGGAGGTCCTGGATGGCAGGGAGCTCGGGCCTCAGTGATGTACTGGGCCGTATGCACTACCAAGAAACTTGAAGCTCTCGACCCACTCCACTACAGCCCCAACGATGTAGATGGGGCATGCTTGGCCCTCTGTTTCCTGTAGTCGATGATCAGCTCCTTTGTCTTGCTGACATTGAGGGAGAGTTGTCATGCATACAGTGTAATAGCAGTTGTTATTAAAAGTTGACATTAGAGGACAACAGGATGAATAGTCACATAACATCCAAACTAGTTTTATAGAATCTGATGCCATTACTCATAACTATTTAAAACTACTCATGAGAAATGTTATAATGTGCTATATAGCTGTTATAAAGTTGTAAAGCATTACCGATTATTGCACTGGTTTAGATCATTAGAGAAATACAGCATTTGTATAATCTAGCTTGTTGGTGAAATGCACCTGTTTGATTAAGCAATAAAGCCCGAGGAGGTGTGGTATATGGCCAATATACCATGGCTAAGGGCTGTTCTTAAGCACAACGGAATGCGGAGTGCCTGGACACAGCCCTTAGCCGTGTTATATTGGCCATATACCACAAACCCCTGAGGCCATTATAAACTGGTTACCAACGTAATTAGAGCAGCAATGTTTTGTCATACCCGTGGTATACGGTCTGATAGACTGTGTACTGGGATATGTTTCGTATTGCGTCAGACAACAACATTGACGAATAAGCTGATTCGGTGAGCGAGTTCATTAGAACGTGCGTTGAAGATGTTGTTCCCATAGCAACGATTAAAACATTCCCAAACCAGAAACCGTGGATTGATGGCAGCATTCGCGTGAAACTGAAAGCGCGAACCACTGCTTTTAATCAGGGCAAGGTGACCAGAAACATGACCGAATACAAACAGTGTAACTATTCCCTCCGCAAGGCAATCAAACAAGCTAAGCGTCAGTATAGAGACAAAGTAGAATCTCAATTCAACGGCTCAGACACAAGAGGTATGTGGCAGGGTCTACAGTCAATCACGGATTACAAAAAGAAAACCAGCCCCGTCACGGACCAGGATGTCTTGCTCCCAGGCAGACTAAATAACTTTTTTGCCCGCTTTGAGGACAATACAGTGCCACTGACATGGCCCGCAACTAAAACATGCGGACTCTCCTTCACTGCAGCCGACGTGAGGAAAACATTTAAACGTATCAACCCTCGCAAGGCTGCAGGCCCAGACGTCATCCCCAGCCGCGCCCTCAGAGCATGCGCAGACCAGCTGGCTGGTGTGTTTACGGACATATTCAATCAATCCCTATCCCAGTCTGTTGTTCCCACATGCTTCAAGAGGGCCACCATTGTTCCTGTTCCCAAGAAAGCTAAGGTAACTGAGCTAAACGACTACCGCCCCTTAGCACTCACTTCCGTCATCATGAAGTGCTTTGAGAGACTAGTCAAGGACCATATCACCACCACCCTACCTGACACCCTAGACCCACTCCAATTTGCTTACCGCCAAATAGGTCCACAGACGATGCAATCTCAACCACACTGCACACTGCCCTAACCCATCTGGACAAGAGGAATACCTATGTGAGAATGCTGTTCATCGACTACAGCTCGGCATTTAACACCATAGTGCCCTCCAAGCTCGTCATTAAGCTCGAGACCCTGGGTCTCAACCCCGCCCTGTGCAACTGGGTACTGGACTTCCTGACGGGCCGCCCCCAGGTGGTAAGGGTAGGCAACAACATCTCCACCCCGCTGATCCTCAACACTGGGGCCCCACAAGGGTGCGTTCTGAGCCCTCTCCTGTACTCCCTGTTCACCCACGACTGCGTGGCCACGCACGCCTCCAACTCAATCATCAAGTTTGCGGACGACACAACAGTGGTAGGCTTGATTACCAACAACGACGATACGGCCTACAGGGAGGAGGTGAGGGCCCTCGGAGTGTGGTGTCAGGAAAATAACCTCACACTCAACGTCAACAAAACTAAGGAGATGATTGTGGACTTCAGGAAACAGCAGAGGGAACACCCCCCTATCCACATCGATGGAACAGTAGTGGAGAGGGTAGTAAGTTTCAAGTTCCTCGGCGTACACATCAAAGACAAACTGAATTGGTCCACCCACACAGACAGCATCGTGAAGAAGGCGCAGCAGCGCCTCTTCAACCTCAGGAGGCTGAAGAAATTTGGCTTGTCACCAAAAGCACTCACAAACTTCTACAGATGCACAATCGAGAGCATCTTGTCGGGCTGTATCACCGCCTGGTACTGTTAAACAGCCACCACTAACATTGAGTGGCTGCTGCCAACATACTGACTCAACTCCAGCCACTTTAATAATGGGAATTGATGGGAAATTATGTAAAATACATCACTAGCCACTTTAAACAATGCTACCTAATATAATGTTTACATACCCTACATTATTCATCTCATATGTATATGTATATACTGGACTCTATATCATCTACTGCATCTTCATGTAATACATGTATCACTAGCCACTTTAACTATGCCACTTTGTTTACATACTCATCTCATATGTATATACTGCACTCAATACCATCTACTGTATCTTGCCTATGCCGCTCTGTACCATCACTCATTCATATATCTTTATGTACATATTCTTTATCCCCTTACACTTGTGTCTATAAGGTAGTAGTTTTGGAATTGTTAGCTAGATTACTTGTTGGTTATTATTGCATTGTCGGAACTAGAAGCACAAGCATTTCGCTACACTCGCATTAACATCTGCTAACCATGTGTATGTGACAAATAAAATTTGATTTGATTTGATTTTGATATACCACAGCTGTCAGCCAATCAGCATTCAGGGCTCAAACCACCTAGTTTATATAAGCATTATACAAGTCCATGGTCAAATAAGTCATTAGCTGTGATAGAATTCTGCCCAAAATGCTCATCTGTTACCCTGTTACTGTAATGTCAGGGTTGTAAACACTAGTGCCTGACATATGGCTCCAGGGCAGACATATCTCCCTCAGCAACGGCTACCACAATTATCACCTAGAGATAAACTGCTCCAAATTATATCCTGTTTCTCTCTCCTTCGCTTTCTCTTTCTTTTTTCTCTCTCTCACTCTCTCTCCTTCTCTATCTCTATGTCTTTCAGATCTATTCTCTCCCTCTCTTATTTTATGTTCTCTCTTTCTCCCCGTCTCTCTCTCTCTCTCTCTCTCTCTCTCTCTCTCTCTCTCTCTCTCTCTCTCTCTCTCTCTCTCTCTCTCTCTCTCTGTCTCTGTCTCTCTCTCTCTGTCTCTGTCTCTGTCTCTCTCTCTCTGTCTCTGTCTCTCTCTCACACACACACACAAATTTCACTCTCATTGTTCCCTTCTCTCCCTTTTTTTCTCTCTTTTGTCCTCTTTCTCCCCTTCCCTTCCTCCCCTCCCTCCATGTGTGTCTCTGTGTCTTACAGTCATGTTTACCCTGGTCTTAGATCTGTCTTTGAGGTTCAGTCTCCGGTCAGTCTCCTCCTGTTGTCACATGGCTAAGAGGAGAAGCAGATGCTGTCTAATGAATGTTGACAGAGCAGAAAATGTATCAGGTCCAATCGTTAGGTTTGTGACCCTGCGCTGGGCTTCTTAAACACCCAACCTGGGATCAAATACTATTTGAAATCTTTAAAATACATTCAGCATTTAATCTAGCCTGCGAGGAATGCCAGATTGGCTGGGTTTTCTATCTTTGGGACTATTCTATTGGTTCATAAAACCAGGCAAGCTCAGATAAAGTATTTGAAATCATTGCAAATAGTATTTGAAACCAGGTCTGATAAACACATCTTTGTAACAGAGAGGGGTGGAGGTAAGACGTGCTCATTGAAACTGAAGGCGAGAGGATGAAAATATACAATATATAGTTCAATAGCTCAGAATTACATCCAAGAGATAAGATTTGCCCATCAATGACCCTTGAAAACCTCAAAGTACATGGCGCCTCATCTGGCTCTGTGATATGGGTCTGTAGCACTTTTCTGCTACTAACTGTCACTGAAATGACTAGTGGATAAACTAAAGCCTAAGTGTGTGTGTGTGGTCCGCTCAGGCCCCTGACGTCTCCTTGCTGTGTGTTTAATGAGGGATGTGACGCTTCTGAAGTCTTAATTCAACTCTCCTGCTCCCCTGTGCCTTCCCCGCGTTTACTGGGGCCTTAATGCCCACACGCTCACACACTTTCAGAAGTGTTTATCCATTTTTTTATTTGATGTTTTGCCAATTTGCATTCCTTTTAGTGCTAATTCATTGGAGACTTGAGTAAAAAACCCTTGTTTTGTTTTTAATTCACACATAAAGCCCACATATACATGGAGCGAAAGTAATGTCTGCACTCATCCTATCTATCTACTACAGCCATTATCACGCTGTCACCAGCCCCCTCCTGCTTTCCAGTGAGCAGAGGAGTGAAGAGAAAGAGGATAGTATGAGCATGGAGGAAAAAAGAAGAGAGGGGACTGAGTGTACAGGCAGAGAGGAAATGATAGGCTATGACGGCCATGTGTGTGACTATAATATGAGTATGTGTGTGTCTGTGAGAGTGTGTATGCATAGACGTACATGTTTATATGTGTAATGCTGTGTTTTGTGTATGACTTAGAGACAATAGAGCTACTGTGTAATGTGTGGGGGGGGGTCCTGTCCAAAGAGAGACAGCGTGAGTCAGCGCATCAGTGCTTTGAAGACCGGTTGCAGACACGCCGTGTGATGGTGAGACTCAGCAATTAAGGCTCTCCTTAACGAACCTTAACGAGGTCTGGGCCGTGCCCCTGCTGACGAGCTTGTTAAAGCTGCACACATGTGGGCGAGCAGCTAGATAATGAGCAAAATACACGTAATCAATTAATCTCTTTGACTAAGAATAGATGAAGAAAAGAAGTGGCCTTAGATCAGAAAGTGTTGAGAATGGAAGTGCTAATACTAATGCTAAGCTAATCCTCTCCCTGGCTTAATAAGAATGGATGCTAATATATGCTAATGCTAATCTTCTCTCAGGGATAAAACTAGCTTGGTACTGTATTGTAATCTGTCATCGTCAGGGGAGTAGGGGTAGAAAAAGCACCTGGCAATGGAGGATGGGTTTCTCTATTTTCTACCCAGACAATGATGAAAAAGCTCATTTTGAAAGACAGACTGTATTATGGCTTATGCTTTATTCATAATACACATAGCCACACAGGCGAGCACTCCGCACTCCATATCTCTTTATCGATTTCTGTTTCAAGATGAGCTACCTGCGGTGTGAGAGTTGGGTCTACTCTTTCTTGCTCTCTTTACAATGCCCTCCCCTGCTTTCACTCTAAGTGCTAACTTTTTTAGACTTTGAACGTAGTTTGTTGCCAGACATACTGTACAGGCATGTTTTCCTTTTTCCTGTGTATTTACCAGTTCAGTGTCTGTATCATGTCTGTGAAGTCGAATGTCCACTCCAGAGAAGAATCCATTTTTAATGCTCACTGTTAAAGGTCAGCGATAATATACACCACTGCATCTCTGAATTAATTTAATGGATCAATGGATGTCTCTGCCGTAAAGCAACCTCCTTCACATTATGCTCATAAGATACAAAAACAAAGGTAAGTAAAATCAGTAAAATCTCACCAGTGAGTGAAGCCACCAGACCCAGGTTCAAATACGATTTTAAATATTGAAATACTTTGAGCGTTTGTTTGAGCTTGACTGGAGTAGCAGATGGGCAGGGTTTGGGACTTCCCTAATGGTTCCATTGCAACAGGCAAGCTCAATAAACCACAGCTAAACTATTTTAAATTGTTTGTTTCTAATATTTCTAATATGATATTTATATTTCTAATATGTTTCTAATATTATTTGAACCCAGGTCAGCAGGCACATACAGTTGAAGTCGGAAGTTTACATACACCTTAGCCAAGTACATTTAAACTTAGTTTTTCACAATTCCTGACATTAAATCCTAGTACAAATTCCCTGTCTTAGGTCAGTTAGGATCACCACTTTATTTTAAGAATGTGAAATGTCAGAATAATAGTAGAGAGAATGATTTATTTCAGCTTTTCTTTCTGTCATCAAATTCCCAGTGGGTCAGAAGTTTACATACACTCAATTAGAATTTGCAAGCATAAATTGTTTAACTTGGGTCAAAAGTTTCAGGTAGCTTCCCACAATAAGTTGGGTGAATTGTGGCCCATTCCTCCTGACAGAGCCTAACTGAGTCAGGTTTGTAGGCCTCCTTGCTCGTACACGCTTTTTCAGTTCTGACCACACATTATCTATAGGATTGAGGTCAGGGCTTTGTGATGGCCACTCCAATACCTTGACTTTGTTGTCCTTAAGCCATTTTGCCACAACTTTGGAAGTATGCTTGGGGTCATTGTACATTTGGAAGACCCATTTGCGACCAAGCTTTAACTTCCTGACAGATATCTTGAGCTATTGCTTCAATATATCCACATAATTTTCCTCCCTCATAATGCCATCTATTTTGTGAAGTGCACCAGTCCCTCCTGCAGCAAAGCACCCCCACAACATGATGCTGCCACCCCTGTGCTTCACGGTTGGAATGGTGTTCTTCGGCTTGCAAGCTCCTCCCTTTTTCCTCCAAACATAACGATGGTCATTATGGCCAAACAGTTCTATTTTTGTTTCATCAGACCAGAGGACATTTCTCCAAAATTACGATCTTTGTCCCCATGTGCAGTTGCAAACCATAGTCTGGCTTTTTAATGGCGTTTTTGGAGCAGTGGCTTCTTCCTTGCTGAGCGGTCTTTCAGGTTATGTCGATATAGGACACGTTTTACTATAAATATAGATACTTTTGTACCTGTTTCTTCCAACATCTACTTGCATGCTATTGTTTGTACAGATGAACGTGGTACCTTCAGGCGTTTGGAAATTGCTCCCAAGGATGAATCAGACTTTTGTTTTTCTGAGGTCTTGACTGATTTATTTTGATTTTCCCATGATGTCATGCAAAGAGGCACTGAGTTTGAAGGTAGGCCTTGAAATACATCCACAGGTACACCTCTAATTGACTCAAATGATGTCAATTAGCCTATCAGAAGCTTCTAAAGCATGACATCATTTTCTGGAAATTTCCAAGCTGTTTAAAGGCACAGTCAACGTAGTGTATGTAAACTTCTGACCCACTGGAATTGTGATACAGTGAATTATAAGTGAAATAATCTGTCTGTAAACAATTGTTGGAAAAATGACTTGTGACATGCACAAAGTAGATGTCCTAACCGACTTGCCAAAACTATAGTTTGTTCACAAGAAATTTGTGGAGTGGTTAAAAAACGAGTTTTAATGACTCCAACCTAAGTGTATCTGAACTTCCGACTTCAACTGTACCTCAGCTCTATAAGCCTATGTGTGCAACCTATCTGTCTGACCTGATTGACACGTAGGTGGAAGGAACTCATCATCACAATGGTCGGCGAGAGCACTTAGTGCAGAGAGGGAGAGAAATAGACACTAGAGGAGCGGAGAGAGAGAGATGGATGGATGGAGAGAGGGGTGCAATGGTTTACTGTTCCCAGCTTCTTCTCCCACTGGGATAGACTGGCTGGATTATTAATGGAACGACTGGGAATAATTGATCTGTAGTATTACAGGAAGCCATGGCAGGCTGCCAGACACAAACACACACACACTCTCCACATGAAAAAAATACTACAGCTTACTATAGAATACCATAGCACTTACTATAGCATTCTATAGACTTCTGTAGTAAGCTGTAGTATACTGTGAATACTATACTCCAAACTGTAGTATTCCACGATCATGTGTAGAACTTACTATATCATTTAGTAGTATACTTTAAAATACTATACTACATATTGTACTATCCCTCGGTCATGTGGTCCTTACTATACAACAGAGATGGGTAACTCCAGTCCTCAGAGGACGGAGTGGCGTCACACCTTTTCCCCCATCCCTAGCAAACACAGCTGATTAAACTAACTGAAGATCATGGTTAGTTTACTATTGGAGTCAGGTGTGTTAGCTGGGGCAAAAGGGTGACACGAATCAAGCCCACGAGGACTGGAGTTGTCCATCCATGCTATAGAATGCTCTAGTTAGTATATCCACACTGTAGTATCAATCGATCGTGTAGTGCTTAATATAGAATTTTGTAGTATACTGTAGAATTATGTACTCCACAATGTAGTATCCCTCAATATACTACAGTGTTATGCGCCAAAAAAACATTGTAGTAAAATCTAGCATATTTTTTTAACTACACCACAGTCGTTAAATATTACAGTATACTACAGTCATGTCTGCAAAAACACTACAGTAAATACTTCAGGAGATAAATATAGTATTTATACCTTAGCATACTATAGTATCTTTTCATGAGGGTCTCACACTCACTCATACACACACACACACACACACACACACACACACACACACACACACACACACACACACACACACACACACACACACACACACACACACACACACACCAGTGGAGGCTGGTGACTTGAAAAATTTAGAAGGATGGGAGACCCACTGTATAGTTGCGGAACTGTTGGGGAGGGGGGGGGATGAAAACCCTGTCAAACTGCAGCTACTTTATATTTGTTGATATAAATTATATTTAGACTAGATTATGAGGGGATTTCCTCTACCCAGGCACATAGACAACAACTGATAGACAATAGAACTCACAGGGCTGAGCTTTCTTTATGCATGTTTGCATCATGCAGGACTATGCAACTGTAGGTCTTGTAAAAAAAAGTACTCACATTTAATCATTCACATTTTCTCCTGACACACAAATGGACTATAACTACATAATGCTACAAATTAGTTTACCCTGACCAGAAGGACAGGGCGCATAGGCTGTATGCAGCTGCTCTTATTAGTAGCCTACAGTTGATCAGATGGAAATACAGTCTTGTTTTCATTCCATACAGCATGTCAGATTTCTGATGTTTAGGTGTAGCCTAGGCTGCAGTAACATTTATGTCATGAGTTTTTGCTTGTGTCTGTCCAGAGTGATCATGTGTTATCATCTTTGCTAAATAAGTACCGGAGGAAAATGCAAAGCCTACTTGCGCAAGCCAGAAAATGTATTGCGTCAACCTCTCTCTTTAATCTAACGTTTAATGGATGATGCGATGGAAGCTATCAAATAATTCTGAATTGTTTTCGACATCCCAGAAAAGATGTTCAGCATGTAAAACATTGTAACATGCAATTACAGGCGGCTTAATGATAGGCTCCTGTCACGACGGCGGCAGTCGATGTCACCGGTCTTCTAGCCATCACAGATCCACCTTTCATTTTCCATTTGTTTGTCTTGTCTTCCCACACACCTGGTTTCAATTCCATCATTACATGTTGTGTATTTAACCCCCTGTTTCCCCGCATGTCCTTATCCGGAAATGTTTATTGTAAGTGCTTGTGCACGTTATGCTGGTGTGCAATGGGTTTTGTACCTATTGTATTGTTTATTCTGTTTACGGTGATTTTATTATTAAAATACGCCTTTGTAACACAGTTTTCGCTCTCCTGCGCCTGACTTCTCTGCCGCCAGTACGCACCCCTTACAGAATTCTGGATCAAACTTATGGAGTCAGCAGGAGCAAGTACCCCGGGTAAAGGGGTGGAGGAGCGCCGCCATGGACCGCTGGGAGATACAGGGAGTTCTTCCAGCTCCTCCACCAGCACAACCGGGGGCCCCACTACGCGCCCCTCCTTCTCCTGGTCCCAGTGGGATTCGTCTCTCCCTTCCCCAGGAATACGATGGGACGGCTGCGAGCTATCAGTGGTTCCTGTTGCAGCTGGACTTATACCTGGCAACCGTCCACCCATCTCCTTCGGGCCATGAAAGGGTGTCCGCCCTCGTCTCGTGCCTAACGGGGAAAGCCCTGGAGTGGGCCAATGCCGTGTGGAGAGAGGGAGATGCGGCATTGGACCAGTTTGAGGAGTTCAGGGTGAACGCCTCTTCCATCTGAGGCAGGGGACGAGGACTGCCCAGGTGTTCACCCTGGAGTTTCAGACCCTGGCTGCCGGCGCGGGATGGAACGACAGGACCCTGATCGACCATTATCGCTGCAGTCTGAGCGAGGACGTCCGTCGGGAGTTGGCTTGCAGAGACACCACCCTCACGTTCGACCAGCTGGTGGACCTGTCCATCCGGCAGGATAATTTGCTGGCTACACGCGGACGTTCAGATTGGGGTCTGTTGGTTCCATCTCCCCGCACCCCCTCTCCGATACCCATGGAGACAGGAGGGGGTTCCAGGTCGTGCATCATCTGTGGCCGCAGTGGTCACACTGCCGGTCGGTGCCGGGTTGGTTCCCCAGGGTATCGAGGCAGCAGGCAGGGTACTCATGCGTTACCCCAGGTGTGCCAGCACCATTCACAACCAGAGCCCTCTGTTGCACATATGTTTGTGTATGTCACTTTTCCTGAGTTTTCCCCCGCATTCCCAGCATAAGACGCTCGTCGATTCAGGCGCAGCTGGGAAATTTATAGCTAGATCGTCAGCCCATAGTTTAGGGATCCCCATTGTTCCCGTGGCTATGCCCTTCCCCGTTCACGCCTTAGATAGTCGACAATTAGGGTCAGGGTTGATCAGGGAGGTCACTGCGCCTCTGGGCATGGTGACACAGGGGGGGTCACAAGGAGAGAATTAGCCTCTTCCTTATTGACTGCGTTTCCCATGGTGCTAGGCCTACCCTGGTTAGCTTGTCATGACCCCACTGTTTCTTGGCCATAGAGGGCTCTCACGGGATGATCGCAAGAGTGCTTGAGGATGTGTTTAGGGGTTTCCGTTGGTGCTACTACAGTGGAAAGTCCAGACCAGGTCTCCACCATGCGCATTCCCCCTGAATATGCTGATTTGGCTCTCGCCTTCTCCAAAAGGAAGGTGACTCAATCACCACCCCATCGACGGGGCAATTGTGCGATAAATCTCCTGGAAGACGCTGCACTTCCCTGGAGTCACGTGTATCCCCTCTCACAGGCGGAGACTGAGGCTATGGAAACATATGTCTCTGAATCCCTGCGTCAGGGGTACATTTGGTCCTACACTTCACCCGCCTTCTCGAGTTTCTTTTTTGTGAAGAAGAAGGAGGAAGCAATGTGCCAGTGTATTGACTATTGGGGTCTGAACCAGATCACGGTGAGGTATAGTTACCCGCTACCGCTCATAGCCACAGCGATTGAGTCAATGCACGGGGCGTGCTTCTTCACCAAACTAGATCTCAGGAACGCTTACAACTTGGTGGATATCCGGGAGGGAGACGAGTGGAAGACGGCTTTCAGTACCACCTCAGGGCACTATGAGTACTTCGTCATGCCGTATGGGTTGATGAATGCGCCATCAGTCTTCCAAGCCTTTGTAGATGAGATTTTCAGGGACCTGCACGGCAGTGTGTAATGGTGTATATTGATGACATTCTGATATACTCCGCTACAAGTGCATAGCATGTGTCCCTGGTGCGCAAGGTGCTTGGTTGACTGTTGGAGCATGGCCTGTACGTCAAGGCTGAGAAATGCCTGTTCTTCCAACAGTCCGTCTCCTTCCTAGGGTATCGCATTTCCACCTCAGGGGTGGAAATGGAGAGTGACCGCATTTCAGCCGTGCTTAATTGGCCGAATCCCACCACGGTAAAGGAGGTGCAGCGGTTCTTAGGGTTTGTCAACTACTACCGGAGTTTTATATCCAGGGTTTTGGTCACGTAGCAGCTCCCATTACCTCACTGCTGTAGGGGGGCCCGGTACGTTTGCAATGGTCAGTTGAGGCGGACAGGGCTTTTAGTCTGAGGGCTCTGTTTCCCTCGGCCCCCGTGCTGGCCCATCTGGATCCCTCTTTGGCATTCATAGTGGAGATGGACACGTCCGAGGCTGGGATAGGAGCTGTCCCACCGAAGCTCCGCCCCCTGTGCCTTCTTCTCGAAGAAGCTCAGCCCGGCGGAACAAAACTATGACGTGGGGGGCCGGGAGCTGTTGGCTGTCGTCAAGGCCTTGAAGGCGTGGAGACATTGGCTTGAGGGGGCTAGGCACCATTTTCTCATCTGGACTGATCGCCACAATTTGGAGTACATCCAGGCAGCGAGGAGACTGAACCTTCGCCAGGCAAGGTGGGCCATGTTTTTCACCCGTTTTGTGTTTACCCTTTCCTATAGACCAGGCTCCTAGAACATTAAGGCAGACGCATTGTCCCGGCTGTATGACACAGAGGAGCAGCCCATGGATCCCACTCCCATACTCCCCGCCTCCTGCCTGGTGACAACGGTAGTGCGGGAGCTGGATGCAGACATTGAGCAGGCGTTATGTGCAGAGCCCGCTCCCGTCCAGTGTCCCGCTGTGCATCTGTACGTCCTGTCTGCTGTTCGTGACCGCTTGATCTATTGTCATCCTGGGATCGGTTGGACAGTGCGCTGTTTGAGCGGGAAGTACTGGTGGCCTACCTTGGCTAAGGACGTGAGCATTTATGTTTCCTCGTGCTCGGTGTGCGCCCAGTGTACGGCTCCTAGGCACTTGCCCAGAGGGAAGCTACATCCTTTACCCGTTCCACAACGGTCTTGGTTGCCCCTGTCGGTGGATTTTCTTACCGATAATCCCCCCTCACAGGGTAACACCGCGATCCTGGTCGCTGTGGATCGGTTCTCTAAGTCCTGTCGTCTCCTCCCTATGCCCAGTCTCCCTATGGTCCTACAGACTGCGGAGGCCTTGTTTACGCACGTCTTCCGGCACTATGGGGTGCCTGAGGATATAGTGTCTGATCGAGGTTCCCAATTCACGTCTAGGGTCTGGAAGGCGTTCATGGAATGTCTGGGAGTCTCGATCAGCCTTTCTTCAGGGTTTCACCCCGAGAGTAATGGGCAGGTGGAGAGAGTGAACCAGGATGTGGGCAGGTTTCTGCGGTCCTATTGCCAGGATCGGCCAGGGGAGTGGGCGGCGTTCGTGCCCTGGGCCGAGATGGCACAGCCACTCCTCCACTTACCTCTCTCCCTTCCAGTGCCTTCCAGTGCGTACTAGGGTACCAGCCGGTTCTTGCGCCTTGGCGTCAGAGTCAGACCAAGGCTCCTGCGGTGGACGACTGGTTCAGGCGCGCGGAGGAGACATGGGAGGCTGCCCATGTTCTCCTTCAGCGGGCCGTGCTGCGCCAAAAAGAGAACGCAGACAGTCACCGCAGTGAGGCCCCGGTGTTCGCACGGGGGGACCGGGTCTGGCTCTCGACCCGAAACCTGCCCCTCCGCCTGCCCTGCCGGAAGCTGGGTCGGCAGTTTGTGGGGCCATTTAAAGTCCTGAGGAGAGTGAACGAGGTTTGTTATAGGTTACAGCTTCCCCCAGATAACCGTATTAACCCCTCATTCCATTTGTCTCTCCTCAGGCCGGTGGTGGCTGGTCCGCTCCAGGAGTCTGAGGTGCGGGAGGTTCCTAAGCCTCCTCTGGACATCGAGGGGGCCCCGGCGTACTCCGTTCGATCCATACTGGATACGAGGCGTCGGGTGAAGGGCCTTCAGTATCTCGTGGAGTGGGAGGGGTACGGTCCGGAGGAAAGGTGCTGGGTTCCGGTCGAGGACGTGTTTGACCCTTCAATGCTGCAGGAGTTCCACCATCTTCGTCCGGATCGCCCTGCGCCTCGTCCTCCGGGTCGTCCCCGAGGCCAGTGTTGGTGTGCTGCTGGAGCCACGCGTCAAGGGGGGGAGGTACTGTCACGACTTCCCCCGAAGTCGGTCACTCTTCTTGTTCGGACGGCGGTTGACATCACCGGTCTTCTAGCAATCGCCGATCCACCTTTCATTTTTAAATTTGTTTTGTCTTGTCTTCCCACACACCTGGTTTCAATTCCATCATTACATGTTGTGTATTTAACCCTCTGTTTCCCCCCATGTCCTTGTCTGGAATTGTTTGTTCTCTTTGTTCTCTGATCCTACATCTATGATTGGGTGGACAACATGTCAGTTCATACTGCAAAAGCTTTGATTGGTTGGAGTACGTACCCTGGAAGTGGTCATAATTACAATGTATGTCTATGGAAAGGGATGAGGCCTACCAGCCTCCTATGTTTTGTATTGAAGTCAATGTAGCCAGAGGACTGAAGATAGCTGTCCTCCGGCTACACCATGGTGCTAGCCCAGAGAGTGCTGTTGAAGTTAGTGTAGACATTCATTTCAAAACAGCGTATTTTAACAAATTATTTGGTGACATAAATATATTTAGAAATAGTTTTATCTAAAAAGGATAACTTTTTTAATGTTTCACTATTTTTATTTTTATGAAATTTTACTGAGGAGTATGATCCTCCCCTTCCTCCTCTGAGGAGCCTCCACTGACACACACACTCACACTCACTCATACATGCACGTTTGCACGCCTGCACGTAAGCACATACGCATACACTTTATATACATGTCGACTCTCACTAACACACTACTGTATACTGTAGCTACTCACATGCACTCTGCAAAAACGAATGCAGATAAGTGGAGGTCACACATATACAGTACTTAACAGTCTCACACGCTGATACTGCTCCAACACACACACACTGTACCCCCCCCCACACACACACACACACACACACACACACACACACACACACACACACACACACACACACACACACACACACACACACACACACACACACAAAAAAGCTATCAGACACATCCACGCTCATTGCAGACCTCATTTCAGACCCTGTATGTACATAATTTAGCACCTCTAAAAATAGCCCTGTGCTCTAAATAATGCACAGGCAGCCGTCCACTGGACCAAAACGAACAGACCAGACAGCAGGAAGAGGAGAAGAAGAGGAGGACAGGAAACCAGTTTTTTTTTTCACCTTTATTTAACCAGGTAAGCTAGTTGATAACAAGTTCTCATTTACAACTGAAGCCTGGCCAAGATAAAGTAAAGCAGTGCGACATAAACAACAACACAGAGTTACACATGGAATAAAGAAGTGTACAGTCAATAACACAACAGAAAAAAAAGAACATCTATATACAGTGTTTGCAAGTGGTATGATGAGGTGAGGCAATAAATAGGCCACAGTAGCAAAGTAATTACAATTTAGCAGATTAGCACTGGAGTGATAGATGTGCAGATGATGATGAGCAGCCCAACAGGTCCTCTCTAACTGCCGACCTTTACATGACCTTTTAGACTACCTCTTCATGTCTACAGACACATGTACTCAACCACCTTATACGGGAGACCAGCAGTAAGTACATCCTGTATCTCCTATTTACCACAAACTATATAGTCTCTTCAGTCATATATAAACTTGGATACTGTCATACACAAATATATTCTATATTGTAGAAATGCATGTGCATTGTAGCACACACTCACCTTAAATCTTCTTATTGCTACTGTTAGAGTCATGCTTACAAACGCGTTGGATGTTGTCCGTCACACAGATGATCAGTCTCCCCATCACATGCACTTGTGCTGGATAACATACGCACACACACACACACACACACACACACACACACACACACACACACACACACACACACACACACACACACACACACACACACACACACACACACACACACACACACACACACACACACGTGTTTACTCTCCTTGTGGGGACCAAACAATTGATTCCCATTCAAAATCCTACTTTCACTAATCCTAACCATAATCCTAACCCTTAACCTAATCATTAACCTAACTGTAACCCTAACCTTAACCCCAAACCCCTAACCCTCAATTATTTTCAACAGATTATTACCAAGAGACTAAGAGGGTTCTTCAGCTGTCCTCATAGGAAAACCGTTTGAAGAATCTTATTTGGTTCCAGGTAGAACCCTTTTGGGTTCCATGTACATGGAACCTAATCAGGTTTTAACTGGAACCAAAAAGGGTTCTACCTTGAGCCAAAAATATCTTATTGGGACAGCCGAAGAACCCTTTTGGAACCCTTTTTTCTAAGATTGAAGTATCAACAAGAGCTTTCTACAAAATAGCAACATTAGCACAGATAGCTTGGAATCTAGACAATAAGCAATATGCAGGGATATGCATTGTCAAACAATACTGGTGCCACCTTCTGGTTTGGAGTAAAAAAGCTGAGTGGCTGACAATTTCCAAGTTCATTGTGGTGTGAACACAAAAGAGATTGACTGTCGACACTGTTCAGAAGTGCTAAGTACAGTCAGCAGGCAAATGTATGACAATCCTCCCGGTGTGTCTGAGCTTTTACCCTGATAGTAAACCTAACCCAAAACCTAACCTCTAAGCCCAATAGCCTTTTTTTCCAAATTGTACCTTGTTGTACCCCCCCCCCACCAACACACACATACGCTCAGTGTTCTGTGTCATTAGAAAGAGCAGACACGTGGCTGGTTCTCTAGTCTGTCTCTGTCACATTAGTGATGAGGCTACAGACTGGAACTTGTCTGAGATAATTCACTTAGCATAATGATGGCTGGGATGGGGCCCATTAAGGCCCACCGTGTAGATGAGCTATTGTATACAGTATGCAGCCTCTCCTATGGGCCATTATCTCCTGGTGATGCAAGCATACAGTATAGTGGGCCATTATGGGCTCAATATGGGATCTTTGCCTCCACTCATTCAGCTATACAATGACTTTGTCCCCAATGGCACCATATTCCCTTTATAGTGCACAACTCTTGACCAGGGCCCATAGGACTTCAGTCAAAAGTAGTGCACTATATAGGGAATAGGGTGCCATTGGGATGCAGCCACTGGTTCTCTAACAGAACAGGCTCTCTAACTTGGCTACACATGACATGTTATGGAAATGTGCTGCACAGGTGTCAATGACAATACCACAGGCTTTGTGTTAGCTTATAGTGCACCTGATATTTACCTGTGCTTGCCTTTGCCTCAATTAGTTGTTCACTCAACTGACTCTCTAAAGTCATGTTGCTGATACCAGGGCTTGGATAAACACTCCCCTATGTATTTATTTGGACAGTGGAGCTAAAACCTTTAATTTGGCTTTATGTACCTCTCCCTTCCCCTCTCCTCTTCCTTCTGCTCTCCTCTCCTCCTCTCCCTTCCCCTCTCATCTCCTCGCCTCCTCTCCTTCTCTCCTCTCCTCCTCTCCCTTCCCCTCCTCTTCCTCCTCTCCTCTCTCTCCTCTCCTCTCCTCTCATCTCCTCTCCTCTCCTCTCCTCTCTCTCCTCTCCTCTCCTCTCCTCTCCTCTCCTCTCCTCTCCTCTCCTCTCCTCCTCTCCTCTCCTCTCCTCTCCTCTCCTCTCCTCTCCTCTCTCCTCTCCTCTCCTCTCCTCTCCTCTCCCACCTGTCTAATGGATGCATCTCTTCTCTGTCTCAACTGTTACCTCAGGTGAGGCCCAGTGGGTTGGTCAGTTCTATATAGAGGTTACTCAGACAGAGAAACACAGTGCTAAAGTACAGCCTGGTCTCTCTCTCTCTCTCTCTCTCTCTCTCTCTCTCTCTCTCTCTCTCTCTCTCTCTCTCTCTCTTTCTCTCTCTCTCTCGTGAATATTACTCTAAAGGTCAGTAGCCCACGGAGTGAAAATCCATTTGCATCCAGTGAAAGGGCAGGCTGGTGTGAAGGGCGTTGGAACTGGGCTGAGGGGGGACTGTTTCATAAGCCAAAGGAGGCCCGCTGGTGCTCTGTGTGTGCTTAAGTGTCAATCGGAGAAACACACACGCAGGCACACAAGCAAGTAGATACACAAACAAGTATGCATGTACAGTATGTAGACACGCAGAAACACACACACGCGCACACAAACTTACCCCATTGACACAACGATCTTTACTCCTCTATTGCGAAGAAGATCTTACATAACTGCCCTATACATGTATATCTCAGCTTGATCATGTGCAGTCACGGTCCAATCCCCTTCATCCTCTTTCAACCTTCTGAACTGTTTTCACACCTTGGATCAACATATAACCCTCCAGATGGGAAACAAGTGCAACATGCTACGTAGATAAAAGGCCACTGAGGCCAGTGAACAGCAAAACACTTTTAACCTGACGCCCTTAGTTACTCCAATAGAAGAGCATGGTAGATGGTAGCAGCACTCCCCTCACTCCATGGGCCATCTGGCTCTATGGTCTATGGCAAGACGCTGAGCATCTCTGAAATGTCTATGGCGATTGCATCGTCTGTAGATCTATTGGGGCAGTAAGCAAATTGGAGTAGTTCTAGGGCAGGGGTGCCCAACCAGTCGATCACGATCTACTGGTCGATCGCGGAGTGCTTGCAAATCAATCGTGAGATTTTTATTTATATATAATTATATAGAGATATATTTGTTTTTTTAATGATTATACATCTACTAAAATTCTGCCACACAAATCAATGCCTATAATCGACAGTCTTCCATTCACAGCAATGTCTGAAAAGTAATGTGATATACATCAAATATGATCAGTCCCTGCCCACTTATTGACGTATGCCTAGTCAGCACGGCCAGATGCCGCCCGCCAACTCCAGGTCGATGTCACGGTGATGCCAGGCAGGTAGCTAGCTAGCTAACTTTATAGCCAGATTCGTTCTTAAGTTGTGTGGTCAACAGCAGCAATAATGAGTGATGGGAAGGATACAAAAACAAACAGAACACGTATCATTTCCACAAGGAATGGGAGGAGGATCATTTTTTCGTCATGTCAAACTCCAAATGTGTGTGCCTCACCTGCCATGATAGCATCGCTATCCCAAAGAAAAGTAACATCTTAAAACCGCACACAAAACCCAGGAAAGAGATTTTCCAGCAGACTGAATAACGAAGAAGGGACAGCGCAGCAGTCAGTTTTCACAAGGCCTCTGACCAAAGGGAAGGCGGCAACCATAGCATCTTATCGTGTGAGTCGCGTTCTTGCTAAGCATGAAAAGTCAGTTATGCATTTTCATCAAAATGGTATTTGACAACATGAGTACAAAGGAGGAACCTACTCACCATTTTGCCACTGAAAGGACATACATGGGGCAAAGATATTTTTCAAGCTTTTACTTTTGTTTGCTAACAAATTCCAACTGCTCTTTTGTAGACTTGTCTCCATTACTACCGATGGGGCACCCGCTGTGGTAGGACGCATTAGTGGGTTCGTTGCATTCTGCAAACAAGATCATTATTTCCATGACTTTCTTAGTTATCACTGCGTAATTCATCAGCAAGCTTTGTGCAGGAAGATATTAAACATGAAAGAGGTGATGGATGTTACGATGAAGATTGTAACATCGCAAGAAGCCTACAGCCGAGGCTATTTCGCGCTCACTTAGAAGAGACTGAAGCTGAGCACGGATGTGCTGTGGCTGAGCCGAGAGAAATGTTCAGGGAGATTGAGTGAGTTGTTGCCTGAAATCAAGGAGTTTCTCAACGTCTCCAAACATGCAGAATATGCACAGCTAGAGGACACACAGTGCCTCCTAGATTTAGCTTTTCATACTGACCTAACTTACATGCTTAATGAACTGAATGTAGAGCTGCAAGGGAAAGGCAAACGTGTAATCAACATGATCAACATGTAAACACTTTTAAATGCAAACTACAACTGCTCACAAGAAAGCTGCAACGTAAGGACCTGCACTTCATTCAACACATGTATTCAGAACCTGAACGTCAGGGCAAGGATACAGCACAGCTTGACAGTGCACCTTACGTGGAGCAAGTCCAGAGCATCTTATCTGAGTTTGACAGTCGTTTCACTGACTTTGCATCACTTGAGCCTATTGCCACTTATATGTGCTTACTGTTTGGCACAGACATAAATTTGGAAGTCATTGCCTCCAAAATGGGATCACTTTTCAGGTGGACACAACTATAGCAGAAACTGAAAATCTCACCTTTCAAAATGACATTCAGCTGAAATCCAGGGCAACCACTGAGATGAAGGAAGAGTGCTGGGAGCTACTGTAGAGGATAAGTATCCCAACATAAAAAGCTGTGCTCTCAACTTATCAGCCCTTTTTGGATCAGCCTACCTCTGTGAGTCTGCATTTTCTCACATGTAGATAATAAAGCCAAAGTACAGATCTACTATGACTGATGACCACCTTGTCCTGCATCAAACTTGCAACAAGCTGCTACAGCCCTGACTATGAAAAACTACTTGCCTCCACCCAATGCCAAAAGTCACACTAAGGTAGGAAATGAAATGACTTGCACATATTTGTGGAAAACATGTTATTGGTCCACATATTTGGGTGTCATAGCGGCAGGGCCATACTCAGCGGTGTGTTGCGTTTCATACATTTTGTTAGTTGGTTTAGATTTAGAGACTGGTAGATCTCATCAGGCTGGCAAACGAAAAAGTAGATCTCACGTCAAAGAAGGTTGGGCACACCTGATCTAGAGTGTCAGGTAAGATTGAGGTGATGTGATCCTTAACTAGCCTCTCAAAGCACTTCGTCACCTTAACAATACTTCCACATGTCTTAGCTTAATGTTAGTAGTTGTAAAACTAACATTAGCTCTGTAACGGAGACATTTATGTCATGTTGGTTCTGTGTTAGCCCACTGTAGAGAGATGTTGATGTAACGTTAGTCCACTGTAAGTAGGCATTCATGTAATGGTAGCCCACTGTAAGAAGACATTAATGTAAGTTTGCCCAGAGCCAGCAGGAGCAGCTGGAGCAAAGCTAAGCCTGTCCTTCCCCACTGTGAGTGTGGGATGAGAGAGAGGGAGGCAGAATGTGAGAGAGGGAGAAGATGGATGGGGGTAGAGAGATAAAAAGAGAGAAAAAAACAACAGAATGATCATTGTGTGAGTTGGTGCAAGGGTTTTTTGTGTTATCTGTTGCAATCTCTTCTCCAATATTCTTCATTCTTCACACAAAGCCTGCGGGAGTGTACCACACCAACACAATGCAATAGCTAAACGATCAGATCTAGACCACCTGAGTTCCAGACTTTAGTACTCTCATTGCTTCAGGTCAATCATGTGCCTGCTTTAATATTCTCAATGGCGAGTTAGAAATGTAATTTACCGTAGGATGCCAGCAAGCACCTAGGCTACTGCACATATACACATACGCCATGTGAGAAACTGGAAACACTAATTTTCTTACTTTAACTAAAACATAATCAATCTTTGTTAAACATAAATACAGAACTTGTTTTTGCATGGATTCCGCGACTCATAATTTAAATTGATGAGGCCGACAGACATGGCAACTCTGCTTTAAACTCCTGAGCAACTTGGTAGTAAGCCCAGAATGTTTTTTGTGTTATTACATACAGCCGGAAATAACTTTTGGATATCAGAGTGGCGCTAACTCACCAGCATTATGACCTTGAATACAACTTTCCCGAATTGGATCCTTTGTTTGTACCCCCCAGGGCAATTGAACTCATGTCAGAGGCTGCTCCAAGACGCCGCCGGCGGAGAAGAGGTATTCAGAGTGGACTTCTAGTCCGACTCAGGAGGCGTGCACACCATCCACCGCTTCCGAGCATATTACTTTCTAATGTTCAGTCTCTGGACAATAAAGCATATGAGTTCAGGGCGAGGATCTCCTTCCAGAGAGACATCAGGGACTATAACATACTCTGTTTCACGGAATTATGGCTTTCTCGGGATATACTGTCCCTGTCCATATAGCCAGCTGGGTTCTCAGTAAATCGTGCAGACATGAATAAAGAACATTCCGGGAAGAAGAAGGGCGTGGTGTGTGTTTCATGATTAACTACTCATGGTGTGATTGTGACAACATACAGAAACTCAAGTCCTTTTGATCATCCAACATAGAATATATCACAATTAAATGCCAACCGTATTACCTCCCAAGAGAATTCTCTTCGGTTATAGTCACAGCCATGTACTGTATATTCATCCTCAAGCCAATACCACGACGGCCCTTTGGGAACTACACTGGACTGGCAAACTGGAAACCACACATCTTGAGGTCGTATTTATTGTAGCTGGGGATTTTAACAAAGCAAATTTGATGAAAAAGCTACTGAAATTCTATCAACACATTGACTGTAGTACTTGCTCTGGTAAAACATTTGATCACTGCTACTCCCCCTTTCAAAATGCCTACAAGGCCCTTCCCTGCTCTCCCTTCGGCAAATCAGATTACGACTCCATTTTGCTTCTCCCTTCCTATAGGCATAAACTCAATCAGGAAGTACCCATGCTAAGGTCTATTCAACACTGGTCTGACCAATAGGAATCCATGCTTCAAGATTGTTTTGATCACTTGAACTGGGATATGTCCCGGATAGCCTCTGAGAATAACGTTGACATATACATGGACACGGTGACTGAGTTCATCAGGAAGTGTATAGGGGATGTTGTTCCCACTGTGACTATTAAAACCTACCCAAACCAGAAACCATGGATAGATGGCAGCATTCGCGCAAAACTGAAAGCACGAACCACCACATTTAACCATGGCAAGGTGGATGGGAATATGGTTGAATACAAACAGTGTAGTTATTCCCTCCACAATGCAATAAAACAGGCATAACGTCAGTACAGAGACAAAGTGGAGTCGCAATTCAACGGCTCTGACACGAGATGTATGTGGCAAAGTCTACTGACAATCACGGATTACAAAGAGAAAACCAGCCACGTTGCAGACTCCGACGTATTGCTGCCAGACAAGCTAAACACCTTCTTCACCCCCTCCCAAGGACTGTGGGCTCTCGTTCTCCATGGCCGACGTGAGTAAGACATTTAAGCGTGTCAATCCTTGAAAGGCTACCGGGCAGACAGCATCCCTGGTCACGTGCTCAGAGCATGCGCAGACCAGCTGGCTGGAGTGTTTACAGACATATTCAATCTCTCCCGATTCCAGTCTGCTGTTCCGACAAGATGTGCACTATTGTTCCTGCACCCAAGAAAGCAAAGGTAACTGAACTAAATAACTACCGCCCCATAGCACTCACTTCTGTCATCATGAAGTGCTTTGAGAGGCTAGTTAAGGATCATATCAGTTCTACCTTACCTGACACCCTAGACCCACTCCAATTTGCTTACCACCCCAATAGATTCACAGACGATCCAAATGCCATCACACTGCACACTGCCATATCCCATCTGGACGAGAGGAAAACCTACTTAAGAATGCTGTTCATTTTTTATTTTGTATTTATTTTTATTTCACCTTTATTTAACCAGGTAGGCTAGTTGAGAACAAGTTCTCATTTGCAACTGCGACCTGGCCAAGATAAAGCATAGCAGTGTGAACAGACAACACAGAGTTACACATGGAGTAAACAATTAACAATTAAGTCAATAACACAGTAGAAAAAAGGGGAGTCTATATACATTGTGTGCAAAAGGCATGAGGAGGTAGGCAAATAATTACAATTTTGCAGATTAACACTGGAGTGATAAATGATCAGATGGTCATGTACAGGTAGAGATATTGGTGTGCAAAAGAGCAGAAAAGTAAATAAATAAAAACAGTATGGGGATGAGGTAGGTAAAAATGGGTGGGCTATTTACCGATAGACTATGTACAGCTGCAGCGATCGGTTAGTTGCTCAGATAGCAGATGTTTGAAGTTGGTGAGGGAGATAAAAGTCTCCAACTTCAGCGATTTTTGCAATTCGTTCCAGTCACAGGCAGCAGAGAACTGGAACGAAAGGTGGCCAAATGAGGTGTTGGCTTTAGGGATGATCAGTGAGATACACCTGCTGGTGCACGTGCTACGGATGGGTGTTGCCATCGTGACCAGTGAACTGAGATAAGGCGGAGCTTTACCTAGCATGGACTTGTAGATGACCTGGAGCCAGTGGGTCTGGCGACAAATATGTAGTGAGGGCCAGCCGACTAGAGCATACAAGTCGTAGTGGTGGGAGGTATAAGGTGCTTTAGTGACAAAACGGATGGCACTGTGATAAACTGCATACAGTTTGCTGAGTAGAGTGTTGGAAGCAATTTTGTAGATGACATCACCGAAGTCGAGGATCGGTAGGATAGTCAGTTTTACTAGGGTAAGTTTGGCGGCGTGAGTGAAGGAGGCTTTGTTGCGGAATAGAAAGCCGATTCTTGACTTGATTTTCGATTGGAGATGTTTGATATGAGTCTGGAAGGAGAGTTTACAGTCTAGCCAGACACCTAGGTACTTATAGATGTCCACATATTCAAGGTCGGAACCATCCAGGGTGGTGATGCTGGTCAGGCGTGCAGGCAGCGAACGGTTGAAAAGCATGCATTTGGTTTTACTAGCGTTTAAGAGCAGTTGGAGGCCACGGAAGGAGTGTTGTATGGCATTGAAGCTCATTTGGAGGTTAGATAGCACAGTGTCCAAGGACGGGCCGGAAGTATATAGAATGGTGTCGTCTGCGTAGAGGTGGATCAGGGAATCGCCCGCAGCAAGAGCAACATCATTGATATATACAGAGAAAAGAGTCGTCCCGAGGATTGAACCCTGTGGCACCTCCATAGAGACTGCCAGAGGACCATTGACTACAGCTCAGCCTTCAACACCATAGCACCCTCCAAACTCATCATTAAGGTTAGGGCCCTGGATCTGAACCCCGCCCCCAGTTCGTGAAGGTAGGAAACAACACATCAACTTCGCTGATCCTCAACACAGGAGCCCCACAAGGATACATGCTCAGCCTCCTACTATACTCCCTTTTCACCCATGACTGCGTGGCCATGCACACCTCCAACTGAATCTTAAAGTTGGCAGATGACACAACAGCAGTAGGCCTGATTACCAACAATGACGAGACAGCCTACAGGGAGGAGGTGAGGGCCCTGGCGGAGTGGTGCTAGGAAAATAACCTCTCCCTCAACGCCAACAAAATGAAGAAGCTGATCGTGGACTTCAGGAAACAGCAGAGACAGCACGCCCCTATCCACATCGACACACTCCTCAGCTTACACATCACTGACAAGCTGAAATGGTCAACCCACACAGACAGTGTGGTGAAGAAGGCGCAACAGTGCCTTTTCAACCTCAGGAGGCTGAAGAAATTCGTCTTGACCACTAAGACACTCACAAACTTTTATAGATGCCAAATTGAGAGTATCCTGTTGGGCTGTATTCCCGCCTGGTACGGAATCAACACCGCACCTAACCGCAGGGCTCTCCAGAGGGTGCTATGGTCTGCCCAACGCATTCCAGGGGTCGAACTGCCTGCCCTCCAGGACACCTACAGCACCTGATGTCACATGAAGGCCAAAAAGATCATCAAGGACATCAACCACCCGAGCCACAGCCTGTTCACCCCTCTATCATCCAGAAGGCGAGGTCAGTACAGGTGCATCAGAGCTGGGACCATCACCAACCTGCTACCATCCAGTTACTCAAACCTGCACCTTAAAGGCTGCTGCCCTTTACACATAGACAAGGAATCACTGGACACTTTAACTTTGGAACACTAGTCACTTAAATTATGTTTACATACTGCTTTACTCATCTCATATGTATATACTGTATTCTATTATACTATAGTTCAGTCAATGCCACTCCGACATTGCTCAACCTAATATTTATATATTCTTAATTCCACTCTTTAACTTTTAGATGTGTGTGTATTGTTATGTATTGTTAAATATTACTGGACATGTTTTAGCTAGGAACACAAACAATTCACTACACCCGCAATTACATCTGCTAAAAATGTGTATGTGACCAATAACGTTTCATTTGATTTTTAACAACTAGGACCGCTACTTCTTGTAACGGAATCCCGCTTTACTGACAGGTTAAAGTCTGCTTGAAAGAGCCGCTAACCCAGCTAAGCTGCTAATGTTAGCTATCAAGCTAACAGAGTTAGTCCCAGTTGAGTTTTCCAATGGAAGCCCATTTTGTCTGGAGAAGTAAATGAACGGTTCCAGCGTTGTAGGAGCTGTATCTATTTTCGGGACAAACTCTATACCTCAGAGTTCCAATGCGGCAATTGTTTGCTTGCCGAGGATTATAGGCTTGAGATGGCTTCATTCGCCAGGGGACCCATCTACTGTCTCTCATTCCCCATCTGATAGCGGAGTCAAAAGAACACAGCAAGAGGGGCATGGCAATGATGGTCGCATGTCACGAGCCGTGGACTTGGGAGCAGCTAAATGGGATCCATAATAAATACAAATACAAATACACACACATTTTTGCTTTTGTGTCAGTATATTGACGTTTAGACTGAGAGAATGGGTTGTACACACATACACGTGTACCTGCAAGCACAGAGAGAAGGACCAAACTGTCCTGCTGCAGACAATGGTTCTCACACAGTGCTCTCACAGTTGATGCGCACACACACACTCTCACACACACACACACACACACACACACACACACACACACACACACACACACACACACACACACACATAAACAAACAAAGAAACTGACGGGTGTTCTTTAGTGGTGTTGATAAATACCACAAAGCCAGACCACAAACACACCAGCCCAGATCTGTTTCCTAAAGAAAACTACACAGTCCTTCATGGGCAGCCAGACACATAACTTAGAATATCTTTCATTAATACACGCACAGAGCATGTCAGAAGTGCACTGCATATAGGAGAGAAGGAAGGAGGAAGAGAGAGTGAGGAGGAGGAGGAGGAGTGTAGTGGTTATATGAAGATAATGAGACTGACAGGATAGACAAGCTTCCTGCATCACGAGGAAAATCATCTTAAGTCCAAACCGTCAACACACAGACTGCCAGTCTGCCACAAACACTTTCCATCTTGAAGGACGGCCATGACAGTTATGGCTCTGTTTATGTTGTTGATGTTGCTGGTGTTGAGTTACAGGCTCTGTCTCTTACACTCTCTCTCTCTCCTTCTCACATCTTCCTTTCACTCTCCTGCTGAGGGGAGACAGAGCACACAGCAAAGAAAACATTGCATTGGCAGAGGCTGATATGTTTGACTGACATCCCGAGAGCTCGTTGATCCCTATTTACGGTAGGAATTCAATAAGGGAAACAGATATGCGCAGATGTATTTTATTCAAATAAACCTTTATTTAACCAGGTCAGTCTAATTGAGATTAAACATCTATTACAATATAAACATTTCCAAAATAGCAGCAGTGATGTAAAGTACTAGAAATACTTCAATCGTCTTCATCAACCTGGCCAAGGATTTTGACTCTGTCAATCACCGCATTCTTATCGGCAGACTCAACAGCCTTGGCTTCTCAAATGATTGCCTTGCCTGGTTCACCAACTACTTCTCAGTTAGAGTTCAGTGTGTCAAATCGGGCCTGTTGTCCGGACCTCTGGCAGTCTCTACGGGGGTGCAACAGGTTTCAATTCTCGGGCCGAATCTTTTATCTGTATATATCAATGATGTTGCCCTTGCTGCTGGTGATTCTCTGATCCACCTCTATGCAGACGACACCATTCTGTATACATCTGGCCCTTCTTTGGACACTGTGCTAACAAACCTCCAAACAAGCTTCAATGCCATAAAACACTCCTCCCGAGGCCTCCAACTGCTTTTAAATGCAAGTAAAACTAAGTGCATGCTCTTCAACCGATTGCTGCCCACACCCTCCCACCCGACTAGCATCACTACCCTGGACGGTTCTGACTGTAAACTCTCCTTCCAGACTTACATTAGGCATCTCCAATCCACAATTAAATATAGAATCAGTTTCCTATTTAGCAACAAAGCCTCCTTCACTCATGCTGCCAAACATACCCTTGTAAAACTGACTATCCTGCCGATCCTTGACTTTGGCGATGTCATTTACAAAATAGCCTACAACACTCTACTCAGCAAATTGGATGTACTGTAGTCTATCACAGTGCCATCCGTTTTGTCACCAAAGCCCCATATACTACCCACCACTGTGACCCGTATGCTGTCGTTGGCTGGCCCTCACTACATATTTGTCACCAAACCCACTGGCTCCAGGTCATCAATAAGCCTATGCTAGTTAAAGCCCCACCTTATCTCAGCTCACTGGTCACCATAGCACACGCTCCAGCAGGTATATTTCATTGGTCACCCCCAAAGCCAACACTTACTTTGGCCACCTTTCCTTCCAGTTCTCTGCTGCCAATGACTGGAACGAATTGCAAAAATCACTGAAGCTGGGGACTCATATCTCCCTCAACTTTAAGCACCAGCTGTCAGAGGAGCTTACCGATCACTGTACCTGTACACAGCCAATCTATAAATAGCACACCCAACTACCTCATCCCCATATTGTTACTTATCCTCTTGCTCTTTTGCACCCCAGTATTTCTACTTGCACATCCTCATCTGCACATCTATCACTCCAGTGTTAATGCTAAATTGTAATTATTTCGCCTCCGTGGCTTACTTATTGCCTTTACCTCCCTACTCTTCTTCATTTGTACACACTGTACATAGATTTTTATATTGCGTTATTGACTGTACGTTTGTTTGTGTGTAACTCTGTGTTGTTGTTTTTGTCACACTGCTTTGCTTTATCTTGGCCAGGTCGCAGTTGTAAATGAGAACTTGTTCTCAACTGGCCTACCTGGTTAAATACCTGGTTGAATAAAGGTGAAATAAATACAAATAAAAATACTAGTAGTTTTTTTGTGGCATCTGTAATTTATTATTTATATTTTGACAACTTGTACTTTTACTCCCCTACATTCCTAAAGAAAATAATATAGTTTTTACTCCAACATTTTCCTTGACACCCAAAAGTACTTGTTTAGCGAGACAGGAAAATGGTCCAATTCACACACTTATCAAGAGAACATCCTTGGTCATTCCTACTGCCTCTAATCTGGCAGACACACTAAACACAAATGCTTTGTAAATTATGTGTTTTGGAGTGTGCCCCTGGCTATCTGTGAATTTTAAAAAACAAGAAAATCGTGCCGATAGGTTTGCTTTATGGTAAGTTTCATGATAATTGTACCCAATGATATCATTAGTGCGCATCGTGTGATTTTAACCAATTATGAGTAGGCATTACCTACTAATTGCCTACTAATAGTCTACAAATTAGTTGACGATGTCATTGGAAAAACGTATCTTCCTCTATATTTTTTACTACAAAACATAGAAACGCACCATTTTCACATATGTTGATGTTGGAGTGGTGCTGGAATATGAAGTCGAATTATTTTGCAATGTCCCTTTAATATAAGGTATTTGAAATTATGTATACTTTTTACTTTTACAAATGATGGAATTTCCTGTAGAAGAATGGTGTCGCACCCCTCCAATAGATTTCCAGACACTTGTAGAATCTATGCCAACGCGGATTGAAGCTGTTCTGGCTCGTGGTGGCCTAATGCCCTATTAAGAGAATTTATGTTGGTGTTTCCTTTATTTTGGCAGTTTCCTGTACTAAGTGCCAGAAATAATGCTGTGGGCTGGGAGGTGACTAATAGAAAATATTGAGTGTCGTAAGTCACATGTCAAATTATTGAAAATACAACAAGAGTGTAACTGTACACTGAGCAACATGAGCCTCCCATTGAGTTGGGCTGCTTACGCTCAGGTTTAATTGAAAACAAAGGTTTGTCCAGTGTAGCAGGTGTAGCAGGCCTGTTCATGTTTAGTGTTACCCATAGATCTTGGTTGGATTCCAAGGTATTGCATACGTATACGTTGAATTATATACATTTCATCCTTGTGCCACGGGCCAAACAACCCTGTGTGTATTCTTCTTAGTCATACATCAGAGAGTCTAGTTTCACCTTGAACCTCTCCTTAGTCTACACCCCTGCACCTGCAGAGCAGTAGGTTACCAGAGCACAGAAAGGACAGGATCCTTGGACCATGGTGATTGTGATGGGAGGGAAATGTCAGTGCGTCTGCCTCTGTGTCCTCCTGTCTGTCCCCTGAGGCCGGCGGAAGGAGCCACTCAGTTAGATAGAGATCTGAGATCAAGCCCAGCTCAGTTCAGCCATGTCTAGCTCAGTTAAGCTCAGTTCACCTCAGCTCCAGCCTCACCCCTAGCCCCAGACCCAGACCAAGCCCCAGCCCTGGTCTTCCAACCCAGCGACCCCGCCTCTCCCTTCTGTCCCTCTCTCCCTCCCTCTCAATCTCTCTCTCCATCCTTCCGTCTCAGTGTCTGTGTTGTGTTGCTCTATAACTCCAACCTCCATGCCTGAGCAGCAGCAGCAAATCAGCTTTAAGGCCTAAGCTGGGGATCATTACATTTTACATTTACATTTTAGTCATTTAGAAGACACTCTTATCCAGAGCAACTTACAATTAGTGCATTCATCTTAAGATAGCTAGGTGGGATGACTACATATCACAGTCCTAGCAAGCACATTTGTACCTCAATAAAGTACTTATCAGCAAAGTGAATGTTGAGTAGGAAAAGACAAGTGCAGGTATTTAAAAAAATGTGATCATCCCAAAAATACAGTGGGAATTACAGCACACTAAGTCATGTCATAACGACACTACAACACTACAACCCCCCCACCCCCACACAATTTTACACTGCTGCTGCTCTCTGGTTACTATCTATGCATGGTCACTTTAACTCTACCTACATGTACATATTACCTCAATTACCTCAACTAACCATTGACTCTGTACCGGTACCCCCTGTATATAGACTCGCTACTGTTATTTTACTGCTGCTCTTTAACTATTTGTTATTTGTTCTTTTTAACTTATCTATTTTTTACTTAACATTTATTTTTCTTAAAACTGCATTGTTGGTTAAGGGCTTGTAAGTAAGCATTTCACTGTAAGGTCAGTCAAAACAGAAAATGTGTGTCAGTCTGTCTCTTGTGAAAACAGTGAACAACTTGTGAACATTTCTGAATTATAAAATATATATATATACCTGTTGTATTCGGCGCATGTGACAAATAAAATTTGATTTGATTTAACAAAGGGTACTTCTCCCCCCATACCTTGGTTCCCTTGCTTATGATGTAGTTCTGTGCTTACTTTTGAGAGTCTTGTGATCGTTTAGATGTGCATTTATTTGCATAAAAGAACATGGGTTTCAATAAGCTTCTCTAGATCTATCAATCCTTCCTTGTTCATTCATCTATCCATATATCCATCTATCTATTTATCCATCTATCCATCTATCCAACCAACCTTATTTATCCATCCAACCTTTTCAGCTGATGCAAGCCCACACATTTTCTGTGGAATATACAGTAGGTGTTGGCAGGCCTGGAGCTGTCCATGGTAACTGATCATGGCTATTGCCAAGCAGAACCCTGGAACTGTACTGTGGGTTCCTATAGAGTGGCAGCCAGATAGTGGAAGTAGAGAGTGCAGTATGGAGACATTTTTAGAATGAACTTGGCGGGATTGTGACACTGTATCTGCCTCTGCTGCTTCTGTTGATCTGTAATTGAGCCCAAATAACAGGGCAGCATGTCTTTCTGTCTTTCTGTCTTTCTGTGTGGGTGGTGTAAATGGGTTACAGTCAGTCAGTACGAATAAAATCATTTTGTTCAGCAGATAAAATATGTACATAATGGAGGATTCAGCCAGCAGACTGTTAGATGGTCTTATGAACAGAGAAGTGTACCTCTGGCGCCGACAGAGATGGCCGCCTCGCTTCGCGTTCCTAGGAAACTATGCAGTTTTTTGTTTTTTTACGTGTTATTTCTTACATTAGTACCCCAGGTCATCTTAGGTTTCATTACATACAGTCGAGAAGAACTACTGAACATAAGAGCAGCGTCAACTCACCATCAGTACGACCAAGAATATGACTTTTGCAGAATGGCTCCCAGCCGGCGACCCCAAAAAGCGACTTTGAAAAAGGGGAAAACGAAGCGGTCTTCTGGTCAGACTCCGGAGACGGGCACATCGTGCACCACTCCCTAGCATTCTCCTCGCCAATGTCCAGTCTCTTGACAACAAGGTTGATGAAATCCGAGCAAGGGTAGCATTCCAGAGGGACATCACAGACTGTAACGTTCTTTGCTTCACGGAAACATGGCTCACTGGAGAGACGCTATCGGAGACGGTGCAGCCAGCTGGTTTCTCCCCGCATCGCGCCAACAGAAACAAACATCTTTCTGGTAAGAAGAGGGGCGGGGCGTATGCTTTATGGTTAACGTGACGTGGTGTGGCCAAAACAACATACAGGAACTCAAGTCCTTCTGTTCACCTGATTTAGAATTCCTCACAATCAAATGTAGACCGCATTATCTACCAAGGGAATTCTCTTCAATTATAATCACAGCCGTATATATTCCCCCCCAAGCAGACACATCGATGGCTCTGAACGAACTTTATTTGACTCTTTGCAAACTGGAATCCATTTATCCGGAGGCTGCATTCATTGTAGCTGGGGATTTTAACAAGGCTAATCTGAAAACAAGACTCCCTAAATTGTATCAGCATATTGATTGCGCAACCAGGGCTGGAAAAACCGTGGATCATTGCTATTCCAACTTCCGCGACGCATATAAGCCCCTGCCCCGCCCTCCTTTCGGAAAAGCTGACCACGACTCCATTTTGTTGATCCCTGCCTACAGACAGAAACTAAAACAAGAAGTTCCCGCGCTGAGGTCTGTTCAACGCTGGTCCGACCAATCTGATTCCAATCTCCAAGACTGCTTCCACCATGGACTGGGATATGTTCCGTATTGCGTCAGACGACAACATTGACGAATACGCTGATTCGGTGTGCGAGTTCATTAGAACGTGCGTTGAAGATGTAGTTCCCATAGCAACGATTAAAACATTCCCAAACCAGAAACTGTGGATTGATGGCAGCATTCGCGTGAAACTGGAAGCGCGAACCACTGCTTTTAATCAGGGCAAGGTGACTGGAAACATGACCGAATACAAACAGTGTAACTATTCCCTCCTCAAGTCAATCAAACAAGCTAAGCGTCAGTATAGAGACAAAGTAGAATCTCAATTCAACGGCTCAGACACAAGAGGTATGTGGCAGGGTCTACAGTCAATCACGGATTACAAAAACAAAACCAGCACCGTCACGAACCAGGATGTCTTGCTCCCAGGCAGACTAAATAACTTTTTTGCCCGCTTTGAGGACAATACAGTGCCACTGACATGGCCCGCAACTAAAACATGCAGACTCTCCTTCACTGCAGCCGACATGAGGAAAACATTTAAACGTGTCAACCCTCGCAAGGCTGCAGGCCCAGACGGCATCCCCAGCCGCGCCCTCAGAGCATGCGCAGACCAGCTGGCTGGTGTGTTTACGGACATATTCAATCAGTCCCTATCCCAGTCTGTTGTTCCCACATGCTTCATGAGGGCCACCATTGTTCCTGTTCCCAAAAAAGCTAAGGTAACTGAGCTAAACGACTACCGCCCCGTAGCACTCAGTTCCGTCATCATGAAGTGCTTTGAGAGACTAGTCAAGGACCATATCACCTCCAACCTACCTGACACCCTAGACCCACTCCAATTTGCTTACCGCCCAAATAGGTCCACAGACGATGCAATCTCAACCACACTGCACACTGCCCTAACCCATCTGGACAAGAGGAATACCTATGTGAGAATGCTGTTCATCGACTACAGCTCGGCATTTAACAGGAAAATAACCTCACACTCAACGTCAACAAAACTAAGGAGATGATTGTGGACTTCAGGAAACAGCAGAGGGAACACTCCCCTATCCACATCGATGGAACAGTAGTGGAGAGGGTAGTAAGTTTTAAGTTCCTCGGCGTACACATCACAGACAAACTGAATTGGTCCACCCACACAGACAGCATCGTGAAGAAGGCGCAGCAGCGCCTCTTCAACCTCAGGAGGCTGAAGAAATTCGGCTTGTCACCAAAAGAACTCACCAACTTCTACAGATGCACAATCGAGAGCATCCTGCCGGGCTGTATCATCGCCTGGTACGGCAACTGCTCCGCCCACAACCGTAAGGCTCTCCAGAGGGTAGTGAGGTCTGCACAACGCATCACCGGGGGCAAACTACCTGCCCTGCAGGACACCTACACCACCCGATGTCACAGGAAGGCCATAAAGATCATCAAGGACAACAACCACCCGAGCCACTGCTTGTTCACCCCGCTATCATCCAGAAGGCGAGGTCAGTACAGGTGCATCAAAGCTGGGACCGAGAGACTGAAAAACAGCTACTATCTCAAGGCCATCAGACTGTTAAACAGCCACCACTAACATTGAGTGGCTGCTGCCAACACACTGACTCAACTCCAGCCACTTTAATAATGGGAATTGATGGGAAATTATGTAAAATATATCACTAGCCACTTTAAACAATGCTACCTAATATAATGTTTACATACCCTACATTTTTCATCTCATATGTATATGTATATACTGTACTCTATATCATCTACTGCATCTTTATGTAATACATGTATCACTAGCCACTTTAACTATGCCACTTTGTTTACATACTCATCTCATATGTATATACTGTACTCGATACCATCTACTGTATCTTGCCTATGCCGCTCTGTACCATCACTCATTCATATATCTTTATGTACATATTCTTTATCCCCTTACACTTGTGTCTATAAGGTAGTAGTTTTGGAATTGTTAGCTAGATTACTTGTTGGTTATTACTGCATTGTCGGAACTAGAAGCACAAGCATTTCGCTACACTCGCACTAACATCTGCTAACCATGTGTATGTGACAAATATAATTTGATTTGATTTGATTTGAATAGGCTGGAACAGAAACAGAGAGGAACAGAAACATAGAGGAAGAGAGGAACAGAAACAGAGAAGAAGAGAGGAACAGAAACAGAGAGGAAGAGAGGAACAGAAACAGAGAGGAACAGAAACATAGAGGAAGAGAGGAACAGAAACAGAGAAGAAGAGAGGAACAGAAACAGAGAGGAAGAGAGGAACAGAAACAGAGAGGAACAGAAACATAGAGGAAGAGAGGAACAGAAACAGAGAAGAAGAGAGGAACAGAAACAGAGAGGAAGAGAGGAACAGAAACAGAGAGGAAGAGAGGAACAGAAACAGAGAGGAAGAGAGGAACAGAAACAGAGAGGAACAGAAACATAGAGGAAGAGAGGAACAGAAACAGAGAAGAAGAGAGGAACAGAAACAGAGAGGAAGAGAGGAACAGAAACAGAGAGGAACAGAAACATAGAGGAAGAGAGGAACAGAAACAGAGAAGAAGAGAGGAACAGAAACAGAGAGGAAGAGAGGAACAGAAACAGAGAGGAACAGAAACATAGAGGAAGAGAGGAACAGAAACAGAGAAGAAGAGAGGAACAGAAACAGAGAAGAAGAGAGGAACAGAAACATAGAGGAAGAGAGGAACAGAAACAGAGAGGAAGAGAGGAACAGAAACATAGAGGAAGAGAGGAACAGAAACAGAGAGGAAGAGAGGAACAGAAACATAGAGGAAGAGAGGAACAGAAACAGAGAGGAAGAGAGGAACAGAAACATAGAGGAAGAGAGGAACAGAAACAGAGAGGAAGAGAGGAACAGAAACAGAGAGGAACAGAAACATAGAGGAAGAGAGGAACAGAAACAGAGAAGAAGAGAGGAACAGAAACAGAGAGGAAGAGAGGAACAGAAACAGAGAGGAACAGAAACATAGAGGAAGAGAGGAACAGAAACAGAGAAGAAGAGAGGAACAGAAACAGAGAGGAAGAGAGGAACAGAAACAGAGAGGAAGAGAGGAACAGAAACATAGAGGAAGAGAGGAACAGAAACAGAGAGGAAGAGAGGAACAGAAACAGAGAGGAAGAGAGGAACAGAAACAGAGAGGAAGAGAGGAACAGAAACAGAGAAGAAGAGAGGAACAGAAACAGAGAGGAAGAGAGGAACAGAAACAGAGAGGAACAGAAACAGAGAGGAAGAGAGGAACAGAAACAGAGAAGAAGAGAGGAACAGAAACAGAGAGGAAGAGAGGAACAGAAACAGAGAGGAACAGAAACATAGAGGAAGAGAGGAACAGAAACAGAGAGGAACAGAAACATAGAGGAAGAGAGGAACAGAAACAGAGAAGAAGAGAGGAACAGAAACAGAGAGGAAGAGAGGAACAGAAACAGAGAGGAAGAGAGGAACAGAAACAGAGAGGAAGAGAGGAACAGAAACAGAGAAGAAGAGAGGAACAGAAACAGAGAGGAAGAGAGGAACAGAAACATAGAGGAAGAGAGGAACAGAAACAGAGAAGAAGAGAGGAACAGAAACAGAGAAGAAGAGAGGAACAGAAACACAGAGGAAGAGAGGAACAGAAACAGAGAGGAAGAGAGGAACAGAAACATAGAAGAAGAGAGGAACAGAAACATAGAGGAAGAGAGGAACAGAAACATAGAGGAAGAGAGGAACAGAAACAGAGAGGAAGAGAGGAACAGAAACAGAGAGGAAGAGAGGAACAGAAACATAGAGGAAGAGAGGAACAGAAACATAGAGGAAGAGAGGAACAGAAACAGAGAGGAAGAGAGGAACAGAAACATAGAGGAAGAGAGGAACAGAAACAGAGAGGAAGAGAGGAACAGAAACAGAGAGGAAGAGAGGAACAGAAACAGAGAGGAAGAGAGGAACAGAAACAGAGAAGAAGAGAGGAACAGAAACAGAGAGGAAGAGAGGAACAGAAACAGAGAGGAAGAGAGGAACAGAAACAGAGAAGAAGAGAGGAACAGAAGCATAGAGGAAGAGAGGAACAGAAACAGAGAGGAACAGAAACAGAGAGGAAGAGAGGAACAGAAACAGAGAGGAAGAGAGGAACAGAAACAGAGGAAGAGGGGAACAGAAACAGAGAGGAAGAGAGGAACAGAAACAGAGAAGAAGAGAGGAACAGAAACAGAGAGGAAGAGAGGAACAGAAACAGAGAGGAAGAGAGGAACAGAAACAGAGAGGAAGAGAGGAACAGAAACAGAGAGGAAGAGAGGAAGAAGGATAGAAATAGAGGGAAAAAAGAGAGTGAGGGAGAAAGGGAGAGGGATGAAAGAGAAAGGCAGAGGGAGGGAGACAGGGAAAGTGGGGGAGAAAGAAGAGAAAGAGAGAGAGGGAAGGAGAGAGGGAGAGAGAGGGGGACAGAGGGGGGAGAAAGGGAGAGAAATATTTAGAAGAGGAGAAAAAGGAGAGGGGCAGAAAGAGGCTGTCAAAGTTAATGAAGACAGAATGCAGGAGCTTGCAAAAAGGGCTCCACTGAGAGTAGATGATACCTGCTCCCAATACCCAACCAGCACTGTCTTATCAATGCAACGCAACACTAAAAAACACACACCAAAATGATTAATGAAAATGTTTTCTCTATTCTTCCACCAGCTCTCTTTACTGTTTTTCATCTCACCCCAAGCCGTCTCACTCTCTCTCTCTTCTTCTCCCTCCACTAAACCTTCCGATCACACCTGATATAGATACAGTATGTAAGAGTGAGGGTGGCTTGCTGTCTCTACCGTGTTATTGTGAAGTGAGTTCACTCAGACTGCCAGTGGGGCTGGTTAATGGTTAACCAGTGCTCCTGGTTCATTTGATTATGCTGAGCTGTCATCACCATTCCACAGCGACTTGTGAATTAGCAGAACCCCTAACCTAACCCTCTCCTCATCTCTCTTCCCATCCTTCAGTCTGTAATGACCTTGCTCCTCAACACCACAACAACTTACAGACAGACAGACAGACAGACAGACAGACAGACAGACAGACAGACAGACAGACAGACAGACAGACAGACAGACAGACAGACAGACAGACAGACAGACAGACAGACAGACAGACAGACAGACAGACAGACAGACAGACAGACAGACAGACAGACAGACAGACAGACAGACAGACAGACAGACAGACAGACAGACAGACAGACAGACAGACAGACAGACAGACAGACAGACAGACAGACAGAGCGGAAATGTTTTGTATGCTTTGAATGCTTTGAATCAACAGTTTGTGGATTTGTATTTATATTTTTCACATTTTGCATATTTCTCTCTCTTCTCTTTCTCTTAGTTCAGCAGTGTTTCAACTCTTGAGCAAAGGACTCTGACGTATTGAGACACAGAGCGGTTTGAGCAGTGTACTGAGAAACTCAATGTTGCTTGAGGCCAAATGCAGCAAAAATGGAAAGCATTGCTTTAACACAGTTTCTTAGGAGCAGTGAGTGAAAGATACCAACTTGTCACTCTCTATATTTCACACACACATACACACACAAACACACATATTTAAAATACTTTATTTGAATCCACAACTCACATTACATTTAAAAAAGGATTCAAACATGTCAAAGTTCTTTGCATGCATTGACACAGAAAGCACCTTCTTTTCCAAACAGCAAGGCTGCCCATAAAGGATGAAACAGAGCAATACCTAGCCGATTGCTTTGCTTAAGTCTTAGCCTGCAATCTGGAGTCCACGTAGGCCTACTGTAAGCCTATGTATGTGGCTGAGAATATCAGTGGTACTAACTTGCACCTATATCCGAGGCTTCCCATGAGTGATATGAGGGGCTGGTATTTAATGGCAAGAACTGGTAACTGATAAGTTAGAGAAGTTACTACCTTTTAGGGTATAAGTACTCGGGGGGGAAGTACCTTTTAGGGAATAGTGCCTGTAATCCAGTACAGAAGTTGGGATGGAAGAGTCCATTAAACAGTCTCAGAAGGAGACATAAGACTTTAAAGAGCTAGTGTAACCTGAACGGTATACTTAAGCTAACGTTCTTCAAGGAAAGACGGAGAAGACAATGAGAGCACAGCCTGCACAACTCAAGGAAGAGCAAACAGCAAAACAACAAGGGACACAACCCCAAGGAACCACCCAACTCAGAGGAGAGGAAGAGAGCAACAAGTAAGGGCAAACAGCCTTTTGTTCTCCTACATGAGGCCTAACCAGAGCCAAGGAACAAAGACTCTGCCCACAGACTGAGTATAACACTCACATATTCAGATATCTTTAGGTCTTTTGTTATCTTTCACTCTATTCACTCCCTTTTTCTATGATCATTCTCATTATGTCTGTAAATGTTTTGATTAGTGTAGTTAACTGTTGATGGTATAAAATAATTATGTTTACCTTAAGTTTACCTTAAGTTTCTGATTGATTCTCAAATAATTCACAAATATTAGTTATTACTATTGTTCTAATTTTTGTCTGATATAGTTAGTTCTCAAATAATTCATAAGGCAGATCTTCTTAGAATAACATTTTTGTCCAATACTGGACTGGTATCCCGTTTTAATAATTTCATAGTAATAAGTGTGCACACTACTCTACACTCCTCTATAAATCCAGATGGAGGGAGTCTCCAGCTAGCTCCCTAATTGTCAGACACACCGAAAAATCTGACTGCCGATAGGTGCTTAACGTTTTGTTGTTCCCATAGAAGTTTTACCTCCAATTTGCTTCTTTTAAATACTGCAGGCCACAAGTTGGCAGTAGTTTGTTTGGCTTGTGCCTGCTGTAGCCAATGTAAGCTAACTAAGCTAACTAGATGTGCTGTTGTTGCTAGGTAGAATTTGTATAAAGCCCTTATTGATACTAACCAGATGGCCACAACTAGATAACCAGCGTAGCTAGAAACATTATCACAATGGATTCATGTTTGAATGAAGCAGCTGCCTGTTAGCTTTCGAGAATTTGTGGAGTAGCTAGCTAGCTAACCCATCAAGCTAACATTAGCCAGCAAGCAAAATGGCCCTGGCAGTATGGGATAACGGAGATTTCAGAAAATGATTTATTCTTCATCTTGCTAGACAGCAAGCTTGGTAAAGCATTTAGTGGTGTGTGCATTGTGCTGCACTTACCACCCCATTCATTTCATATGAAGTGTGTGTGACTGCCTGACTCAGTTAGCAAGCTAACGTTAGCTAGCTATCTAATGAGCAGGTGCATACTATCAAACTGAACCTAACAAAGAAATCCTTCTTCAAGCACAAAACTCCTTAGCTAGCTGTAAAATATGTATGCCACTTCTGTTGGCTCCCCCACGCGGAGGTTTGTGCTCTCTGATTGTCTTAAAGCCAAGTTTTTGGCCAATGACGAGCATTGCAATTCTACATGTAGAGACAGCAGGTTCGTCTGTAAACAGGTCGGTACACAGCAGGGAAGTGTTTTGTTCTAGCAAGAGAAGGAACGTCCTCCTACTGTGCTAAGTACCTATCGGCAGTCAGATGTCTTGGTGTGTCTGTACCATAACTGTTGTGTTGTGACTGTTGAGCATGTTCAACAGATGGTTCCGTCTGGTAGCAGTGTAAATCCATTCGACATTCTGGACACCCAAGCCCCCCTCTTTTCAGCTTAGAAACACACACACGTGCATGCATGCTCACACACAATGTAGGCACTGAATCAGGGGCTAATTTAAATTCACCCTCATGCCTCCCAGCATACATTGTGTCACTGCGCTCTGATGCCCACTTGTTACTTGACATGACTTGACCTGTCATCATCACATGTCCTGAATGACCGAGTACACATGAAGGGAGATTAAGGAGCATGCAGCTGAATCACATTCTCCCTTCTTTCATATCTATTTCACTCCCTCTTTTCCCACTTTGCTCCCTCTCTTTCTCTCAGTGTATCTCTCTCTCTCTTAGTTTATCTCCCCCTCTTCCCATCATTCTCTCTACCTTTTAACCCTCTACCCACCTGTTTTGAGCCCCATATTTTTAGCAAAAAATACATTTATAAAAATAAACAGATTTTGTTTTGTTTTTGGGTTACCAGTTTGGCATGTTATTTTGGCATTAATATGTGTCATACATCAGTTTAATAACAATGTGAAAAATAATCATAATAATACTTGAGTTAATAAAGCTGCGTACAAGCTGCTTTCTTGATTAAGGCAGCCCCAAAATGCAGGTGTTTCAGCCTACTGCAGCTCAGTGCTTTCTGGTGGGGCAGCCAGTGGAAAATACGGAGCGTAGGTGTTGGTAATGTTCTCTAGTTGCACCGTGATTGGCTCAGTGTTCTGTCACTCACGGGGACACTATGTACCGCCAAATCTATGGGTAGAGCTTAATTCAAGCCCCTTGGGTGCTGCCCTAGAGTTACATTAGAAGTAACCATTCAAGGTGGCTCAAGGTCATTGGCCGCAGACAAATTATGTTAAATCACGTTATATCTACAGTAGCTTTGATTGGACTGATCATGTCAACATCATACTTTAAAAATCTCAACCTAGCAGTCATCATCATGAATCAAGTCGACAATCTACTGGCAAATCTTTTTTAATCCTTGTCATATGAAGATAAATAATGAAGAGAAATTACAGATAAAACGTATCGGTGCTCATCGGTCATTGGACATAAACATTACACAACAAGTTGGAAATCGCAAATTCAACATTGAGTGGTTTGGAAGGAATCAGTGGCTAACTGCAAGCATTGCAAAGCAATCACAAGCCCGCTATTCAGCGTAGTGGGTGTGTGTGGTCCCAAATCTGTGTTTAAGGGCCTCTTTTCCAAGCTTAAAATTATAAGCATTCAACTTTGGCCATGCTGTCAATCCAGCATGATTTCTGCCATGCTCAAAATATCTGTTAACTTAGACCTGGGAAATCTGACTTCAGTGAGTTCAAGACAACTTGGAACTCGGGGAAAAAACGAGCTCCGACTGGGAAAATACGTTTTGAACGGTCATCCAACTCGGAATTGTAACTCGGGAACTCAGGATTCTTTCTAGAGCTACGACCTGAAGATTACTGACGCCATCATGATTCAAGCTTTTATTTTCGAGTTCCCAGTTGTCTTGAAAGTACCATAAATCCAGAGAATGCCAGACTTTGATGTCAAAGTTTGATGACAAAATTTGCCCACGAAGGAATGCCGCGCCACCTTCCTGTTCAAGTGAGCACAGCACAACAAGGGGAGTCCAAACATGTCTTGTATGCTGCTGCATAAATGATGTGATATGTATACTGTAGCTAAGAAAGTAATACTAAGTGTATGTTGTGTAGTAAGCTGTTAGTAGCCCATGTGCCTCACCCAAATAATGTAGTCTATTTTCCCTTCCTAATTTTGCCTACTGTTCTGACTTGGTGGTGCATATGTAGTGCACATGTAGCCTATAACCTGTTGTAGAGAAATGTAATCATTGAATATTGTAAGAGCTTTCATTGTATGCTTATATTCCCCCTTTATCTAAACACATCTAAACAAGAAATCAAGAAATAACAGAACAAGCCCAAGTAACAATCCAGAGTAGAGAGTAAAAATCTAAAATATAAATACATGGTGTGTATAGACAGTATATCATTTGGAAAGAAAATGGTATGTACAGTAGTAGCTATGTTAGGATTAGCTTGGTCGAGAATACTGTATTATCATACACAGTGATATAACGGTACATAAACAGAATATGAGGTGACCAGCATTCAATGACTATATAGATGTGGCATTAGTCTCAAGGTGCAGGGCAGAGTACCAGGTATGTAGCCGGCTAGTGATGGCTGGTCAACAGTTTGATGGCCTGGAGATAGAAGCTGTTTTTCAGTCTCTCGGTCCCGGCTTTTATGCACCTGTACCATCTCTGTCTGCTAGATGGTAGCAGAGTGAACAGACCACAGCTTCGTTGGCTGAAGTCCTTGATGATCGTCTTGGCTTTTCTTTGACACCAGTGCAGTAAGGAGGGCACGCAGCTTGCCCTCTGTGATACTTCGGGCTGACTACACCACCGTCTGGAGAGCCATGCGGTTGAGGGCGGTGCAGTTGCCGTACCAAGCTGTGATGCAGCCTGACAGAATGGTGCATCTGTAGAAGTTTGTGAGGGTCTTAGGGGCCATGTCGGATTTATTCAGCTGCCTGAGGTTGTAGAGGCACTGTTGTACCTTCTTCACCACGGTGTCGGTGTGGCGAGACCATTTCAGGTCCTCTGTGATGTGCACGCCAAGGAAATTTAAGGTTTTGACCCTCTCCACTGTGCCTTCATCACCATGTGGATGATGGCACACTCCCTCTTCTGTCTCCTGTAGTCCACAATCAGCTCCTTAGCCAGGGCATTAACCTCCTCCCTGTAGGCTGTCTCGTCATTGTTGGTAATCAGGCCTGACCCTGTCATGTCATCAGCAAATTTAATGATTGAGTTGGAGTCGTGTGTAGCCACACATTCATGAGTGAACAGGGAGTACAGGAGGGGGAAGAGCACACACCCTTGGGGGGCCCCACTATTGAGGATCAGCGTGGTGGCAGTGTTGTTGCCTACCCTCACCACCTAGATGGAAGTGTTATGTTCCTAGACTCTCAAAGCACTTCATGGTGACAGAGGTGAGTATTATGGGGCAATAGTCATTTAGTTCAGTTACCTTAACTTACTTGGGTACAGGAACAATGGTTGATGTCTTGAAGCAAGTGAGGACAACAGACTGGGATAGGGAGAGTTTGAATATGTCCATAAACACGCGAGCCAGCTGGTCTGCACATGCACTGAGGATGTGGATTGGTATGCAGTCTTGAGAGGGTTAACTCGCTTGAAAGTCTACATTATTCTCAGAGGTGACCCGGAACATATCTTGTAGCATGGATTCTGATTGGTCAGAACAGCGTTGAACAGACCTTACCACGGATGCTTCCTGCTTTAATTTCTGCCTATAGGCGGGGAGGAGTGGAATGGAGGCATGATCTGATTTGCCAAAAAGGGGAGGGGGGCTTGTAGCCTACTCAGAAGGGAGAATAACAATGGTCAAGCATCTTCTCTTCAAATGTAATAGAGGCAACGTGTTGGTGGAATCTCGGGACAAATTTCCTTAGATTTCCTTTGTTATTTAAAGTCCCTAGCTACAACAAATGCAGTCTCAGAATATGCGGTTTCCAGCATACTCAAAGTCCCGTACACTTCCTTGAGTGCCATCATGCTGTCGGCCTGAGGGGGAATAATAAACAGCCATGATAACAATCAATGGGAAGTTCTCTTGGGAGTTAATGTGGTTGGCAATTGATGGTGAGGTGTTTCAGATCAGGAAAGCATGCGTCTGTCTGCCTGTGTGTGCGTGTGTGTGTGTAATACAGGCTGGAAGAGCAAGGCAAAGGGCTGGTTATGGGAGTGTGGTCTGGTGCGTGAGAGCAGCTGTTGATGCACACAGGGGAGACGACTAGGGCCAATAAGGGATCAGTTGATGAACAATTTGGATGATGCTCTTTACACTCCGGGTGGCGGGTATTGGAGAGAAAAGGAGAGGACAGTCGAGTAGAAAGAAGAGGGAGAACATCTGCAACTAAGATGATCGCTGTTACCAGGAAAACCTTTTCTCGGTGTTTGTATATCAGCTCCCTTAAGAGAGCGACTGAAAGCAATCAGTGGTTGGATTGGATCTCAAACCAAAGACAATTTTTTAAGCGAGTCCTCTCCTCCTCGGTATCCATCAGAAAGGTTGTGACCCCATCTCTGTGTTGGAGGAAGCCATAATAAAGTAATCACTGTGTGCCGTGACCTCATTAATATGTGTCTTATTACTTGGTCATTGTGCATGGCAACCTCATTACCCGTGTGGTGGCTTCTTCATCGTGCACAGTGACTGTTTGCATCTGAATGATAGGCTGAGGAACTGTATGTCTAATGAGTTTAATCGTTGTACTGTGCCATTGCTGTGCACTTAAACTTTGACCAACTTTATGCCATTCTACAGACTCTTTTATCTAAACAAATTACAGTCATGCGTGCACACATTTTTACATATGGGCGGTAACAGGAATCAAACCCACTTTCCTGGCATGACAAGCACCATACTCTACTAGCTGAGCTTTGAGCTATGTTTACCATGGAAATACTGTGGATTTATATGATCCCTTTGTTGATGTCACCTGTTAAATCCAATTCAATCAGTGTAGATGAAGGGGAGGAGACAGGTTAAAGAAGGATTTTTAAGCCTTGAGACCAATGAGACATGGATTGTGTATGTGTGCCATTTAGAGTTTGCTTGGGCAAGACAAAAATATTGAAGTGGCTTTGAACAGGGTATGGCAGTAGGTGCCAGGCACACTGGTTTAAATGTGTCAAGAACTGCAATACTGCTGGCTTTTCCACGCTCAACAGTTTCCCATGTGTATCAAGAATGGTCCACTACTAAAAGGACATCAAGCCAACTTGACACAACTGTGGGAAGCATTGGAGTCAATACTTGTATACATCCCTGTGGAACGCTTTTGACATCTTGTAGAGTACAGGCCCCGACGAATTGAGGTTGTTCTGAGGGCAAATATTCTCAATATTAGGAAGGTGTTCCTAATGTAGTGTAAACTCAGTGTATGTGGATGTAAATTGTTTCCAAATTAAAAGTCACACGAGTAATGTGTGTGTTATTACCCACCCTGCAGGAGTGCGTTGGGGCTGGTGGGTGATTCACAGGGCATAATAACAGGGCAACATATAGCAGACTAAAATGCTCTAGCCATGAGGCACACACATACACACACACACACACACACACACACACACACACACACACACACACACACACACACACACACACACACACACACACACACACACACACACACTGGATTGAGAGAGGACTTGGCTCATGTCAATGTGTGAGAAAGCTAGACGTGGTCAGGCGTGTAAGAGAGCTGGGCTGATATAAGATGGTGTGTGTGTGTGTGTGTGTGTGTGTGTGTGTGTGTGTGTGTGTGTGTGTGTGTGTGTGTGTGTGTGTGTGTGTGTGTGTGTGTGTGTGTGTGTGTGTGTGTGTGTGTGTGTGTGTGTGTGTGTGTTGTAGATGACGATGTACTGCTGTCTTCTCACTTCCCAAGTTCCTATACCCATAATGTCACAGCAAAACACCTGCCATATGACACAAGGGAAAACCACTGTGCTGTGGTAGAGAGGTGAAGGCAGCTCCATCTGTTGCCTTCATCTATAGCAGTCGCTCTGTGTGTTCATGAGCATGTGTGTCTGTGTGTGTGTGTCTGTGAAATATAGATGTACACAAACACTATCATCCACCATTCAATTGTATTTTATATTTACATTTTAATATTTTCCTTTGCAGGCAGAAGGCAGCCCACCAGAAGATAGAGGAGAGTAAGGAGGACAAGAACTAAGAGATGCTATCGTCACTCTTCACTGTGCTCAGAAACTTCACTGAGAGGTAAGGGAAACACTCTAGTCCATCTTTGTGATCTGCTCAACTGTGTGGCGGTGGATGACAGTCTGCACTGTGGGATTCACTGGATTTGAAATGTTCCAAAGTATCCAGAACACAACCTTTAAGGTAAACAGCTTAGAAAGTTGTGAGTGGTGTTCAGTAGGCCAACTTCCCCACCGCACCACATGGTGGAGTACTTTCTAGGTCCACCAATGGCAACAACATCGCTCTCCGGGCTAGATTCAGTCAGATCAAGCGTTAAACGGCCATAGTTGAGACCTGCATAGCTGATGTTTTGGTGGTGTCGGAGGTGGAACTGTGTTGGAGCTGCTCTTGTGATCATTGTCCTATAAGCCACACCCGTCCCAGTCACATTATAAGTTCAGAATAAGAAAGTGTAGGCTATATGGAAATAATGATGGTCAAATGGAAAATCAAGGCTTCAGAGGATTTATCTCAGTGCCACTCCGTGCAGCCAATGGCAATGTCAGCTTAAGTATCATGCCGGGAGCCATTGTGGATTTGACCATTTTAACGCAGTTCTACCATCAAAACATCAGCTGTGCGGATTTCTGCTAAAGCAGATCTGATTGAACCGGGCCCTAAATTGCCTCCATTCATCATGGACTAGGCAAGGCTACTTCAGGGAGGGAGGGAGAGAGGGAGGGAGGAAGCAAATGAGGGAGGAAGGGAGGGAGGGAGGTAGAGAGGGAGAGAGGGAGAGAGTGAGAGAGAGCCAGAGAGAGAGAGATGAAAATGATAAGGCCAGTACTACTCTGTGCTGAGGCAGAGGTCATAAAATGCTAATGGCTGCTGTACCTGCTGACTGAGCACACAACTCCCTAGACCCAGACCCAGACCCAGACCCAGACCTAGACCAAGACAAAGACAGGACTAAGGCTGTTGAGGAGGAGGAAGGAAGAATGTAGTTGTTGTGGGTAGGTGTAAGTGGCACTGACGATGGCACTGATGCCAGTCTGTTCTGGATCATTGGGTGATTGGATGTGAGTATATCTCACCACCTTAGGGAAACAGGAGAAGCACACCAGACAGATGTGGTGATGATACTATTGGCTAACCTACCACGGGGAAAGGGCCATATCCAGAGATATCTTGAGTTGACTCGAAAATATGCAGATATCACATGGTCATTTCCTTTGTTCCAATATCGACTCATTCAATATCCAATTTTGGAGGTCAAACACAGGTTACTGAGTTATTTTACATTATTTGTGTTAATGACAAACCCCTGCTATTTGATGAGTATCTGATGTCTGGACATTTCTGCTGTCATTAGGTGCCCTATGAGCTTAACCAATGATGGTGTAAAGGTCCCTTTCTCCCTGATTGTGATATGTGTGATGTATGAGCCGCTTCATGTCTGACAGGAAACATTAGCATCAATGTTTGTAGCGTGAGATCCAAGGGAACTGGTACCAACTGCAGCGCCCTGTCCCTGCACCCCCAGCCGTGTGGAGGGAGGGGGGTTGTGGATGAGAGGAGCCAGGGGAGAGGGCTGCCTGATGGGATAGGCACGTGGGGTGTTTGGGGGGAGAGGGGCCTAGTTAGAAGGGGCCAGGGGGGGGTTGTGTTTTAATTTTCAACACTACATAAAGAGAGACCTAAGACAACAACATAGCAAGGCAGCAACACATGACAACACAGCATGGTAGCAACACAACATAACAACAACATGGTAGCAACACAACATGGTAGCAGCACAAAACATGGTACAAACATTATTGGGCACAGACAACAGCACAATGGGCAAGAAGGTAGAGACAATAATACATCACACAAAGCAGCCACAACTGTCAGTAAGAGAGTCTATGATTGAGTCTTTGAATGAAGAGATTGAGATAAAACTGTCCAGTTTGAGTGCAGGTGTGTAATCAGTGTGCTGGGGGCGTGATGGGGGATGGTTGCAGTAATTAGGAGGAAATGTGACTGGCTGCACTGGGCTCCCGCTCAGCACCAGCTGTAAGTCAGAGATTGTCCTCTCTATCATTATTTCTTATCTCTCTTTTACTCTCTCCTCTCTTTCTTTCCTTCTCTATCTCTCTCTCTCGATTTCGCCTTCTCTCTCTCCTTCTGCGTCTTTCAGTCTCACTCCTGTGTCCTCTGCCTTTCATCCTCTACTCACCAGGGAACTGAAACCGTAAGGTTTTATTTTTATATCTGTCTAGACTGTCATTGATTGAGGTTGTAATGTCTTGTAAAGTTATATTGGGTTTACATGTCGGGTAATGGGATGAGTGTGTCTGTGTATAGGTACTAACACTGGCGCTTCACTTTGGTCCGTCTCTGGTTTAGTGTTCCTCTGAACTAGGCTCATATCGCAGTTGATGCTTAGATGCTTGGACACACACACACACACACGAACACACACACACACACACACGCACAAACACACACACACACACACACAACACACACACACACAACACACACACACACACACACACACACACACACACACACACACACACACACACACACACACACACACACACACACATGTCCTGCCCCCATCCCTCCACATACACACTCTCCCTAGCAGATGCTTAATAGTTTTGATCTGATAAAGGACAGTCCATATCTCTATTGAAGGAGACAGTTTACGTTGACTGACTCGCACAGACAACAGGACGCCTGGGGAGCCCTGGCTCTGGCCATCTGCTCCTGGCACACAGCACACTGTCACACTGTTTACAGTTTTTTTCAATTGCTAACATGCATTGGTCAAAACTGAAGTCACATTATCAGTCAGCAAAACAGAAGTGTATGTGGAGCAAACTGTGAATAATTTTTCATTGCTTTCACACAAAATACATTCAATGACCACATTCTCCCAAATCCATGAACTCTTTACTCATTCATACTCCACCACCTGCGAAACTATATATTTGCAGCACATGTTTTCAAATGCTAACACAGTGTTTCCAAAACTGTTAAAACACATTCAAAACAGAATGATGGCAAATGTTGTGCATTTCTGCATTTCTGCAGTAACCAGATTGAAACATATAGAAAATCTCAGCAGGATATTTAATCATTCCGAACACAGCTGATAGCAATTTCAGCTGAAAGCCTACCCAAGTGTCCTGTTTCCAGTCTCGTTACCAAACAGACAAAAGAGGATGGCTTCGGAATGATTTAGTTTGGAAACATGGATCAAGGAAGACAGGTTGGTGGGGAAAGAAGAGTGTCAGGGAGACTGCGTGGAGGACAAAGGAGAGGAAGACCAAGAGCAGTGGCCTCTGATGAGATAAGGGCCACAATTATTGACCATGTTGTAAACTATGGTCTCTCTTTGAGAGAGGACGGTTTAAGGGTGCAACCAAATCTGCAGCGTTCAACAGTTGCATCAATAGTACGAATGTGCATCCTTCAATGATAATTGAACTACATATTACAGTACAATGCAGTATGTTCACATTTTTACATGTACGACATTTTGAAATATATTGATTTTTTGTGTGTTTTTCAGTAGGATCCAAAGGTTGCCTCCCACAGGAGGGAAAGGCAGAATATTATCAGATGTGTAGGAAATTGTCATTGTTGACATGGTAATTGGCAACAATGCAATAAAACTGCGGGAAATTTGGGACAGAGTGCTGGCAGACAATATCACTATTGGGAATGTGAATACGGTCAGCACAACGAGAATTGCCAGAGAAACATAAAATAAGAGTCCTAGAGAGTCCTAGAGAAACATAAAATAAGAGTCCTAGAGAGTCCTAGAGAAACATAAAATAAGAGTCCTAGAGTCCTAGAGAAACATAAAATAAGAGTCCTAGAAAGTCCTAGAGAAACATAAAATAAGAGTCCTAGAGTGTCCTAGAGAAACATAAAATAAGAGTCCTAGAGAGTCCTAGAGAAACATAAAATTAGAGTCCTAGAGAGTCCTAGAGAAACATAAAATAAGAGTCCTAGAGAGTCCTAGAGAAACATAAAATTAGAGTCCTAGAGTGTCCTAGAGAAACATAAAATAAGAGTCCTAGAGAGTCCTAGAGAAACATAAAATTAGAGTCCTAGAGAGTCCTAGAGAAACATAAAATTAGAGTCCTAGAGAGTCCTAGAGAAACATAAAATAAGAGTCCTAGAGAGTCCTAGAGAAACATTAAATAAGGAGGAAGCAGTTGTACCCTTCGAGAGAAACGGTGAACGTATGAAAGAACTCTGGTATCAACAGGGTACATACACAGCTATGCATAATGTAAAGTAGTGTAAAACCGTGGATTTACTGTATTTTAGAGAGTAATGGAGATGGAAGCCAGGCAAACTGCACATACCGTACATTCATGTTTGTGGATTAAGCTGGATTCAACCTAGCAAAAACACGCAGCAGGGGAAGAAATGTGATTGGACAGAGAGCAACCGTAGATGTCCCAGGCCAGAGAGGAGCTAACATCCCAATGTGTGCAGCACTGTCCAATGATGGTTTGCTGTTACACAAACCACTCATTGGCCCCAACAGTACAAAGAGGTTCATTTATTTTCTGGATGACCTGCATAATCGACTTGTGCCAGCAGAGGAGAGAGGGGCCAGAAACTGACCTACCTTCGTTGTTGTGTGGGATAATGTGGCATTCAACCACTCTGCTGCAGTCACAGACTGGTTTACTGCTCATCCCAGGATGTCAGTACTATTCCTGCCTCCATACACCCCCTTCCTAAACCCCATAGAGGAGTTTTTCTCTGCGTGAAGGTTAATGACCACCTTCCACATGACCAGATGTCCTTACTGGAAGCCATGAACGCGGGGTGTGGAGACACTTCTCCTGAAGACTGCCAGGGTGTGGAGACACTTCTACTAAAGACTGCCAGGGTTGGATTAGACATTCCAGAAGATACTTTCCAAGATGCATCGCCAGAGAAGACATAAGATGTGATGTTGATGAGAACTTGTGGCCAAATGCAGGAGAGAGGGAGAACTAGAACCCTCACAGTACTGTACAGTATGAGTGATTATACAAAACATGTTGATGAGAACTAGAACCCTCACAGTACTCTACAGTATGAGTGATTATACTATACACGTTGTTGAGTACTAGAACCCTCACAGTACTCTACAGTATGAGTGATTATACCATACATGTTGATGAAAACTAGAATCCTCACAGTACTGTACAGTATGAGTGATTATACTATACATGTTGATGAGAACTAGAACCCTCACAGTACTGTACAGTATGAGTGATTATACTATACATGTTGATGAGAACTAGAACCCTCACAGTACTGTACAGTATGAGTGATTATACTATACATGTTGATGAGAACTAGAACCCTCACAGACCTCTACAGTATGAGTGATTATACTACACATGTTGATGAGAACTAGAACCCTCACAGTACTGTACAGTATGAGAGATTATACTATACGTGTTGATGAAAACTAGAACCCTCACAGTACTGTACAGTATGAGTGTTATACTATACATGTTGATGAGAACTAGAACCCTCACAGTACTGTACAGAATGAGTGTTATACTATACATGTTGATGAGAACTAGAACCCTCACAGTACTGTACAGAACGAGTGTTATACTATACATGTTGATGAGAACTAGAACCCTCACAGTACTGTACAGAATGAGTGTTATACTATACATGTTGATGAGAACTAGAACCCTCACAGTACTGTACAGAATGAGTGTTATACTATACCTGTTGATGAGAACTAGAACCCTCACAGTACTGTACAGAATGAGTGTTATACTATATGTGTTGATGAGAACTAGAACCCTCACAGTACTGTCCAGTATGAGTGTTATACTATACGTGTTGATGAGAACTAGAACCCTCACAGTACTGTACAGTATGAGTGTTATACTATACATGTTGATGAGAACTAGAACCCTCACAGTACTGTACAGTATGAGTATTATACTATACATGTTGATTAGAACTAGAACCCTCACAGTACTGTACAGAATGAGTGTTATACTATACCTGTTGATGAGAACTAGAACCCTCACAGTACTGTACAGAATGAGTGTTATACTATACGTGTTGATGAGAACTAGAACCCTCACAGTACTGTCCAGTATGAGTGTTATACTATACGTGTTGATGAGAACTAGAACCCTCACAGTACTGTACAGTATGAGTGTTATACTATACCTGTTGATGAGAACTAGAACCCTCACAGTACTGTACAGTATGAGTATTATACTATACATGTTGATTAGAACTAGAACCCTCACAGTACTGTACAGAATGAGTGTTATACTATACATGTTGATGAGAACTAGAACCCTCACAGTACTCTACAGTAGGAGTGAATATACTATACATGTTGATGAGAACTAGAACCCTCACAGTACTCTACAGTATGAGTGAATATACTATACATGTTGATGAGAACTAGAACCCTCACAGTACTGTACAGAATGAGTGTTATACTATACATGTTGATGAGAACTAGAACCCACACAGTACTGTACAGAATGAGTGTTATACTATACATGTTGATGAGAACTAGAACCCTCACAGTACTGTACAGAATGAGTGTTATACTATACGTGTTGATGAGAACTATAACCCTCACAGTACTGTACAGAATGAGTGTTATACTATACGTGTTGATGAGAAATAGAACCCTCACAGAACTGTACAGAATGAGTGTTATACTATACGTGTTGATGAGAACTAGAACCCTCACAGTACTGTACAGTATGAGTGTTATACTATACATGTTGATGAGAACTAGAACCCTCACAGTACTGTACAGAATGAGTGTTATACTATACATGTTGATGAGAACTAGAACCCTCACAGTACTGTACAGAATGAGTGTTATACTATACATGTTGATGAGAACTAGAACCCTCACAGTACTGTACAGAATGAGTGTTATACTATACATGTTGACGAGAACTAGAACCTTCACAGTACTGTACAGAATGAGTGTTATACTATACATGTTGACGAGAACTAGAACCCTCACAGTACTGTACAGAATGAGTGTTATACTATACATGTTGATGAGAACTAAAACCCTCACAGTACTGTACACAATGAGTGTTATACTATACGTGTTGATGAGAACTAGAACCCTCACAGTACTGTACAGAATGAGTGTTATACTATACATGTTGATGAGAACTAGAACCCTCACAGTACTGTACAGAATGAGTGTTATACTATACGTGTTGATGAGAACTAGAACCCTAACAGTACTGTACAGAATGAGTGTTATACTATACGTGTTGATGAGAACTAGAACCCTCACAGAACTGTACAGAATGAGTGTTATACTATACGTGTTGATGAGAACTAAAACCCTCACAGTACTGTACAGTATGAGTGTTATACTATACATGTTGATGAGAACTAGAACCCACACAGTACTCTACAGTATGAGTGATTATACTATACACGTTGTTGAGTACTAGAACCCTCACAGTACTCTACAGTATGAGTGATTATACCATACATGTTGATGAAAACTAAAACCCTCACAGTACTGTACAGTATGAGTGATTATACTATACATGTTGATGAGAACTAGAACCCTCACAGTACTGTACAGTATGAGTGATTATACTATACATGTTGATGAGAACTAGAACCCTCACAGTACTGCACAGTATGAATGATTATACTACACATGTTGATGAGAACTAGAACCCTCCCAGTACTGTACAGTATGAGTGATTATACTATACATGTTGATGAGAACTAGAACCCTCACAGACCTCTACAGTATGAGTGATTATACTACACATGTTGATGAGAACTAGAACCCTCACAGTACTGTACAGTATGAGAGATTATACTATACGTGTTGATGAAAACTAGAACCCTCACAGTACTGTACAGTATGAGTGTTATACTATACATGTTGATGAGAACTAGAACCCTCACAGTACTGTACAGAATGAGTGTTATACTATACATGTTGATGAGAACTAGAACCCTCACAGTACTGTACAGAACGAGTGTTATACTATACATGTTGATGAGAACTAGAACCCTCACAGTACTGTACAGAATGAGTGTTATACTATACATGTTGATGAGAACTAGAACCCTCACAGTACTGTACAGAATGAGTGTTATACTATACGTGTTGATGAGAACTAGAACCCTCACAGTACTCTACAGTATGAGTGAATATACTATACATGTTGATGAGAACTAGAACCCACACAGTACTGTACAGAATGAGTGTTATACTATACATGTTGATGAGAACTAGAACCCTCACAGTACTGTACAGAATGAGTGTTATACTATACATGTTGATGAGAACTAGAACCCTCACAGTACTGTACAGAATGAGTGTTATACTATACTGTTGATGAGAACTAGAACCCTCACAGTACTGTACAGAATGAGTGTTATACTATACGTGTTGATGAGAACTAGAACCCTCACAGTACTGTCCAGTATGAGTGTTATACTATACGTGTTGATGAGAACTAGAACCCTCACAGTACTGTACAGTATGAGTGTTATACTATACATGTTGATGAGAACTAGAACCCTCACAGTACTGTACAGTATGAGTATTATACTATACATGTTGATTAGAACTAGAACCCTCACAGTACTGTACAGAATGAGTGTTATACTATACATGTTGATGAGAACTAGAACCCTCACAGTACTCTACAGTAGGAGTGAATATACTATACATGTTGATGAGAACTAGAACCCTCACAGTACTCTACAGTATGAGTGAATATACTATACATGTTGATGAGAACTAGAACCCTCACAGTACTGTACAGAATGAGTGTTATACTATACATGTTGATGAGAACTAGAACCCACACAGTACTGTACAGAATGAGTGTTATACTATACATGTTGATGAGAACTAGAACCCTCACAGTACTGTACAGAATGAGTGTTATACTATACGTGTTGATGAGAACTAGAACCCTCACAGTACTGTACAGAATGAGTGTTATACTATACGTGTTGATGAGAAATAGAACCCTCACAGAACTGTACAGAATGAGTGTTATACTATACGTGTTGATGAGAACTAGAACCCTCACAGTACTGTACAGTATGAGTGTTATACTATACATGTTGATGAGAACTAGAACCCTCACAGTACTGTACAGAATGAGTGTTATACTATACATGTTGATGAGAACTAGAACCCTCACAGTACTGTACAGAATGAGTGTTATACTATACATGTTGATGAGAACTAGAACCCTCACAGTACTGTACAGAATGAGTGTTATACTATACATGTTGATGAGAACTAGAACCTTCACAGTACTGTACAGAATGAGTGTTATACTATACATGTTGACGAGAACTAGAACCCTCACAGTACTGTACAGAATGAGTGTTATACTATACATGTTGATGAGAACTAAAACCCTCACAGTACTGTACACAATGAGTGTTATACTATACGTGTTGATGAGAACTAGAACCCTCACAGTACTGTACAGAATGAGTGTTATACTATACGTGTTGATGAGAACTAGAACCCTCACAGTACTGTACAGAATGAGTGTTATACTATACGTGTTTATGAGAACTAGAACCCTCACAGTACTGTACAGAATGAGTGTTATACTATACGTGTTGATGAGAACTAGAACCCTCACAGAACTGTACAGAATGAGTGTTATACTATACGTGTTGATGAGAACTAAAACCCTCACAGTACTGTACAGTATGAGTGTTATACTATACATGTTGATGAGAACTAGAACCCACACAGTACTCTACAGTATGAGTGATTATACTATACACGTTGTTGAGTACTAGAACCCTCACAGTACTCTACAGTATGAGTGATTATACCATACATGTTGATGAAAACTAGAACCCTCACAGTACTGTACAGTATGAGTGATTATACTATACATGTTGATGAGAACTAGAACCCTCACAGTACTGTACAGTATGAGTGATTATACTATACATGTTGATGAGAACTAGAACCCTCACAGTACTGCACAGTATGAATGATTATACTACACATGTTGATGAGAACTAGAACCCTCCCAGTACTGTACAGTATGAGTGATTATACTATACATGTTGATGAGAACTAGAACCCTCACAGACCTCTACAGTATGAGTGATTATACCACACATGTTGATGAGAACTAGAACCCTCACAGTACTGTACAGTATGAGAGATTATACTATACGTGTTGATGAAAACTAGAACCCTCACAGTACTGTACAGTATGAGTGTTATACTATACATGTTGATGAGAACTAGAACCCTCACAGTACTGTACAGAATGAGTGTTATACTATACATGTTGATGAGAACTAGAACCCTCACAGTAAAATACAGATGAGTGTTATACTATACATGTTGATGAGAACTAGAACCCTCACAGTACTGTACAGAATGAGTGTTATACTATACATGTTGATGAGAACTAGAACCCTCACAGTACTGTACAGAATGAGTGTTATACTATACATGTTGATGAGAACTAGAACCCTCGCAGTACTGTACAGAATGAGTGTTATACTATACGTGTTGATGAGAACTAGAACCCTCACAGTACTGTACAGAATGAGTGTTATACTATACATGTTGATGAGAACTAGAACCCTCACAGTACTGTACAGAATGAGTGTTATACTATACGTGTTGATGAGAACTAGAACCCTCACAGTACTGTACAGAATGAGTGTTATACTATACGTGTTTATGAGAACTAGAACCCTCACAGTACTGTACAGAATGAGTGTTATACTATACGTGTTGATGAGAACTAGAACCCTCACAGAACTGTACAGAATGAGTGTTATACTATACGTGTTGATGAGAACTAAAACCCTCACAGTACTGTACAGTATGAGTGTTATACTATACATGTTGATGAGAACTAGAACCCACACAGTACTCTACAGTATGAGTGATTATACTATACACGTTGTTGAGTACTAGAACCCTCACAGTACTCTGATGAGTGATTATACCATACATGTTGATGAAAACTAGAACCCTCACAGTACTGTACAGTATGAGTGATTATACTATACATGTTGATGAGAACTAGAACCCTCACAGTACTGTACAGTATGAGTGATTATACTATACATGTTGATGAGAACTAGAACCCTCACAGTACTGCACAGTATGAATGATTATACTACACATGTTGATGAGAACTAGAACCCTCCCAGTACTGTACAGTATGAGTGATTATACTATACATGTTGATGAGAACTAGAACCCTCACAGACCTCTACAGTATGAGTGATTATACCACACATGTTGATGAGAACTAGAACCCTCACAGTACTGTACAGTATGAGAGATTATACTATACGTGTTGATGAAAACTAGAACCCTCACAGTACTGTACAGTATGAGTGTTATACTATACATGTTGATGAGAACTAGAACCCTCACAGTACTGTACAGAATGAGTGTTATACTATACATGTTGATGAGAACTAGAACCCTCACAGTAAAATACAGAACGAGTGTTATACTATACATGTTGATGAGAACTAGAACCCTCACAGTACTGTACAGAATGAGTGTTATACTATACATGTTGATGAGAACTAGAACCCACACAGTACTGTACAGAATGAGTGTTATACTATACATGTTGATGAGAACTAGAACCCTCGCAGTACTGTACAGAATGAGTGTTATACTATACGTGTTGATGAGAACTAGAACCCTCACAGTACTGTACAGAATGAGTGTTATACTATACATGTTGATGAGAACTAGAACCCTCACAGTACTGTACAGAATGAGTGTTATACTATACGTGTTGATGAGAACTAGAACCCTCACAGTACTGTACAGAATGAGTGTTATACTATACGTGTTGATGAGAAATAGAACCCTCACAGAACTGTACAGAATGAGTGTTATACTATACGTGTTGATGAGAACTAGAACCCTCACAGTACTGTACAGTATGAGTGTTATACTATACATGTTGATGAGAACTAGAACCCTCACAGTACTGTACAGAATGAGTGTTATACTATACATGTTGATGAGAACTAGAACCCTCACAGTACTGTACAGAATGAGTGTTATACTATACATGTTGATGAGAACTAGAACCCTCACAGTACTGTACAGAATGAGTGTTATACTATACATGTTGATGAGAACTAGAACCCTCACAGTACTGTACAGAATGAGTGATATACTATACGTGTTGATGAGAACTAGAACCCTCACAGAACTGTACAGAATGAGTGTTATACTATACGTGTTGATGAGAACTAAAACCCTCACAGTACTGTACAGTATTAGTGTTATACTATACATGTTGATGAGAACTAGAACCCACACAGTACTCTACAGTATGAGTGATTATACTATACGTTGTTGAGTACTGTACAGTACTGTACAGTATGAGTGATTATACTATACATGTTGATGAAAACTAGAACCCTCACAGTACTGTACAGTATGAGTGATTATACTATACATGTTGATGAGAACTAGAACCCTCACAGTACTGTACAGTATGAGTGATTATACTATACATGTTGATGAGAACTAGAACCCTCACAGTACTGCACAGTATGAATGATTATACTACACATGTTGATGAGAACTAGAACCCTCCCAGTACTGTACAGTATGAGTGATTATACTATACATGTTGATGAGAACTAGAACCCTCACAGACCTCTACAGTATGAGTGATTATAATACACATGTTGATGAGAACTAGAACCCTCACAGTACTGTACAGTATGAAAGATTATACTATACGTGTTGATGAAAACTAGAACCCTCACAGTACTGTACAGTATGAGTGTTATACTATACATGTTGATGAGAACTAGAACCCTCACAGTACTGTACAGAACGAGTGTTATACTATACATGTTGATGAGAACTAGAACCCTCACAGTACTGTACAGAATGAGTGTTATACTATACATGTTGATGAGAACTAGAACCCTCACAGTACTGTACAGAACGAGTGTTATACTATACATGTTGATGAGAACTAGAACCCTCACAGTACTGTACAGAATGAGTGTTATACTATACATGTTGATGAGAACTAGAACCCACACAGTACTGTACAGAATGAGTGTTATACTATACATGTTGATGAGAACTAGAACCCTCACAGTACTGTACAGAATGAGTGTTATACTATACGTGTTGATGAGAACTAGAACCCCACAGTACTGTACAGAATGAGTGTTATACTATACATGTTGATGAGAACTAGAACCCTCACAGTACTGTACAGAATGAGTGTTATACTATACGTGTTGATGAGAACTAGAACCCTCACAGTACTGTCCAGTATGAGTGTTATACTATACGTGTTGATGAGAACTAGAACCCTCACAGTACTGTACAGAATGAATGTTATACTATACATGTTGATGAGAACTAGAACCCTCACAGTACTGTACAGTATGAGTGTTATACTATACATGTTGATGAGAACTAGAACCCTCACAGTACTGTACAGTATGAGTATTATACTATACATGTTGATTAGAACTAGAACCCTCACAGTACTGTACAGAATGAGTGTTATACTATACATGTTGATGAGAACTAGAACCCTCACAGTACTCTACAGTAGGAGTGAATATACTATACATGTTGATGAGAACTAGAACCCTCACAGTACTCTACAGTATGAGTGAATATACTATACATGTTGATGAGAACTAGAACCCTCACAGTACTGTACAGAATGAGTGTTATACTATACATGTTGATGAGAACTAGAACCCACACAGTACTGTACAGAATGAGTGTTATACTATACATGTTGATGAGAACTAGAACCCTCACAGTACTGTACAGAATGAGTGTTATACTATACGTGTTGATGAGAACTAGAACCCTCACAGTACTGTACAGAATGAGTGTTATACTATACGTGTTGATGAGAAATAGAACCCTCACAGAACTGTACAGAATGAGTGTTATACTATACGTGTTGATGAGAACTAGAACCCTCACAGTACTGTACAGTATGAGTGTTATACTATACGTGTTGATGAGAACTAGAACCCACACAGTACTGTACAGAATGAGTGTTATACTATACATGTTGATGAGAACTAGAACCCTCACAGTACTGTACCTATACATGTTGATGAGAACTAGAACCCTCACAGTACTGTACAGAATGAGTGTTATACTATACATGTTGATGAGAACTAGAACCCTCACAGTACTGTACACAATGAGTGTTATACTATACATGTTGATGAGAACTAGAACCCTCACAGTACTGTACAGTATGAGTGTTATACTATACATGTTGATGAGAACTAGAACCCTCACAGTACTGTACAGTATGAGTATTATACAATACATGTTGATTAGAACTAGAACCCTCACAGTGCTGTACAGAATGAGTGTTATACTATACATGTTGATGAGAACTAGAACCCTCACAGTACTCTACAGTAGGAGTGAATATACTATACATGTTGATGAGAACTAGAACCCTCACAGTACTCTACAGTATGAGTGAATATACTATACATGTTGATGAGAACTAGAACCCTCACAGTACTGTACAGAATGAGTGTTATACTATACATGTTGATGAGAACTAGAACCCTCACAGTACTGTACAGAATGAGTGTTATACTATACATGTTGATGAGAACTAGAACCCTCACAGTACTGTACAGAATGAGTGTTATACTATACATGTTGATGAGAACTAGAACCCTCACAGTACTGTACAGAATGAGTGTTATACTATACGTGTTGATGAGAAACTACTGTACAGAATGAGTGTTATACTATACGTGTTGATGAGAACTAGAACCCTCACAGTACTGTACAGTATGAGTGTTATACTATACATGTTGATGAGAACTAGAACCCTCACAGTACTGTACAGAATGAGTGTTATACTATACATGTTGATGAGAACTAGAACCCTCACAGTACTGTACAGAATGAGTGTTATACTATACATGTTGATGAGAACTAGAACCCTCACAGTACTGTACAGAATGAGTGTTATACTATACATGTTGATGAGAACTAGAACCCTCACAGTACTGTACAGAATGAGTGTTATACTATACATGTTGACGAGAACTAGAACCCTCACAGTACTGTACAGAATGAGTGTTATACTATACATGTTGATGAGAACTAGAACCCTCACAGTACTGTACACAATGAGTGTTATACTATACTTGTTGATGAGAACTAGAACCCTCACAGTACTGTACAGAATGAGTGTTATACTATACGTGTTGATGAGAACTAGAACCCTCACAGTACTGTACAGAATGAGTGTTATACTATATGTGTTGATGAGAACTAGAACCCTCACAGTACTGTACAGAATGAGTGTTATACTATACGTGTTGATGAGAACTAGAACCCTCACAGTACTGTACAGAATGAGTGTTATACTATACATGTTGATGAGAACTAGAACCCTCACAGTACTCTACAGTAGGAGTGAATATACTATACATGTTGATGAGAACTAGAACCCTCACAGTACTCTACAGTATGAGTGAATATACTATACATGTTGATGAGAACTAGAACCCTCACAGTACTGTACAGAATGAGTGTTATACTATACATGTTGATGAGAACTAGAACCCACACAGTACTGTACAGAATGAGTGTTATACTATACATGTTGATGAGAACTAGAACCCTCACAGTACTGTACAGAATGAGTGTTATACTATACGTGTTGATGAGAACTAGAACCCTCACAGTACTGTACAGAATGAGTGTTATACTATACATGTTGATGAGAACTAGAACCCTCACAGTACTGTACAGAATGAGTGTTATACTATACATGTTGATGAGAACTAGAACCCTCACAGTACTGTACAGTATGAGTGTTATACTATACATGTTGATGAGAACTAGAACCCTCACAGTACTGTACAGAATGAATGTTATACTATACATGTTGATGAGAACTAGAACCCTCACAGTACTGTACAGTATGAGTGTTATACTATACATGTTGATGAGAACTAGAACCCTCACAGTACTGTACAGTATGAGTATTATACTATACATGTTGATTAGAACTAGAACCCTCACAGTACTGTACAGAATGAGTGTTATACTATACATGTTGATGAGAACTAGAACCCTCACAGTACTCTACAGTAGGAGTGAATATACTATACATGTTGATGAGAACTAGAACCCTCACAGTACTCTACAGTATGAGTGAATATACTATACATGTTGATGAGAACTAGAACCCTCACAGTACTGTACAGAATGAGTGTTATACTATACATGTTGATGAGAACTAGAACCCAAACAGTACTGTACAGAATGAGTGTTATACTATACATGTTGATGAGAACTAGAACCCTCACAGTACTGTACAGAATGAGTGTTATACTATACGTGTTGATGAGAACTAGAACCCTCACAGTACTGTACAGAATGAGTGTTATACTATACGTGTTTATGAGAAATAGAACCCTCACAGAACTGTACAGAATGAGTGTTATACTATACGTGTTGATGAGAACTAGAACCCTCACATTACTGTACAGTATGAGTCTTATACTATACGTGTTGATGAGAACTAGAACCCACACAGTACTGTACAGAATGAGTGTTATACTATACATGTTGATGAGAACTAGAACCCTCACAGTACTGTACAGAATGAGTGTTTTGCTATACATGTTGACGAGAACTAGAACCCTCACAGTACTGTACAGAATGAGTGTTATACTATACATGTTGACGAGAACTAGAACCCTCACAGTACTGTACACAATGAGTGTTATACTATACATGTTGATGAGAACTAGAACCCTCACAGTACTGTACAGTATGAGTGTTATACTATACATGTTGATGAGAACTAGAACCCTCACAGTACTGTACAGTATGAGTATTATACAATACATGTTGATTAGAACTAGAACCCTCACAGTACTGTACAGAATGAGTGTTATACTATACATGTTGATGAGAACTAGAACCCTCACAGTACTCTACAGTAGGAGTGAATATACTATACATGTTGATGAGAACTAGAACCCTCACAGTACTCTACAGTATGAGTGAATATACTATACATGTTGATGAGAACTAGAACCCTCACAGTACTGTACAGAATGAGTGTTATACTATACATGTTGATGAGAACTAGAACCCACACAGTACTGTACAGAATGAGTGTTATACTATACATGTTGATGAGAACTAGAACCCTCACAGTACTGTACAGAATGAGTGTTATACTATACGTGTTGATGAGAACTAGAACCCTCACAGTACTGTACAGAATGAGTGTTATACTATACGTGTTGATGAGAAATAGAACCCTCACAGAACTGTACAGAATGAGTGTTATACTATACGTGTTGATGAGAACTAGAACCCTCACAGTACTGTACAGTATGAGTGTTATACTATACATGTTGATGAGAACTAGAACCCTCACAGTACTGTTATACTATACATGTTGATGAGAACTAGAACCCTCACAGTACTGTACAGAATGAGTGTTATACTATACATGTTGATGAGAACTAGAACCCTCACAGTACTGTACAGAATGAGTGTTATACTATACATGTTGATGAGAACTAGAACCCTCACAGTACTGTACAGAATGAGTGTTATACTATACATGTTGATGAGAACTAGAACCCTCACAGTACTGTACAGAATGAGTGTTATACTATACATGTTGATGAGAACTAGAACCCTACAGTACTGTACACAATGAGTGTTATACTATACTTGTTGATGAGAACTAGAACCCTCACAGTACTGTACAGAATGAGTGTTATACTATACGTGTTGATGAGAACTAGAACCCTCACAGTACTGTACAGAATGAGTGTTATACTATACGTGTTGATGAGAACTAGAACCCTCACGGTACTGTACAGAATGAGTGTTATACTATACGTGTTGATGAGAACTAGAACCCTCACAGTACTGTACAGAATGAGTGTTATACTATACATGTTGATGAGAACTAGAACCCTCACAGAACTGTACAGAATGAGTGTTATACTATACGTGTTGATGAGAACTAAAACCCTCACAGTACTGTACAGTATGAGTGTTATACTATACATGTTGATGAGAACTAGAACCCACACAGTACTACAGTATGAGTGATTATACTATACACGTTGTTGAGTACTAGAACCCTCACAGTACAGTATGAGTGATTATACTATACATGTTGATGAAAACTAGAACCCTCACAGTACTGTACAGTATGAGTGATTATACTATACATGTTGATGAGAACTAGAACCCTCACAGTACTGTACAGTATGAGTGATTATACTATACATGTTGATGAGAACTAGAACCCTCACAGTACTGCACAGTATGAATGATTATACTACACATGTTGATGAGAACTAGAACCCTCCCAGTACTGTACAGTATGAGTGATTATACTATACATGTTGATGAGAACTAGAACCCTCACAGGCCTCTACAGTATGAGTGATTATAATACACATGTTGATGAGAACTAGAACCCTCACAGTACTGTACAGTATGAGAGATTATACTATACGTGTTGATGAAAACTAGAACCCTCACAGTACTGTACAGTATGAGTGTTATACTATACATGTTGATGAGAACTAGAACCCTCACAGTACTGTACAGAATGAGTGTTATACTATACATGTTGATGAGAACTAGAACCCTCACAGTACTGTGAGTGTTATACTATACATGTTGATGAGAACTAGAACCCTCACAGTACTGTACAGAATGAGTTATACTATACATGTTGATGAGAACTAGAACCCACACAGTACTGTACAGAATGAGTGTTATACTATACATGTTGATGAGAACTAGAACCCTCACAGTACTGTACAGAATGAGTGTTATACTATACGTGTTGATGAGAACTAGAACCCTCACAGTACTGTACAGAATGAGTGTTATACTATACATGTTGATGAGAACTAGAACCCTCACAGTACTGTACAGAATGAGTGTTATACTATACGTGTTGATGAGAACTACAACCCTCACAGTACTGTACAGAATGAGTGTTATACTATACATGTTGATGAGAACTAGAACCCACACAGTACTGTACAGAATGAGTGTTATACTATACACGTTGATGAGAACTAGAACCCTCACAGTACTGTACAGTATGAGTATTATACTATACATGTTGATTAGAACTAGAACCCTCACAGTACTGTACAGAATGAGTGTTATACTATACATGTTGATGAGAACTAGAACCCTCACAGTACTCTACAGTAGGAGTGAATATACTATACATGTTGATGAGAACTAGAACCCTCACAGTACTCTACAGTATGAGTGAATATACTATACATGTTGATGAGAACTAGAACCCTCACAGTACTGTACAGAATGAGTGTTATACTATACATGTTGATGAGAACTAGAACCCACACAGTACTGTACAGAATGAGTGTTATACTATACATGTTGATGAGAACTAGAACCCTCACAGTACTGTACAGAATGAGTGTTATACTATACGTGTTGATGAGAACTAGAACCCTCACAGTACTGTACAGAATGAGTGTTATACTATACGTGTTGATGAGACATAGAACCCTCACAGAACTGTACAGAATGAGTGTTATACTATACGTGTTGATGAGAACTAGAACCCACACAGTACTGTACAGAATGAGTGTTATACTATACATGTTGATGAGAACTAGAACCCTCACAGTACTGTACAGAATGAGTGTTATACTATACATGTTGACGAGAACTAGAACCCTCACAGTACTGTACAGAATGAGTGTTATACTATACATGTTGACGAGAACTAGAACCCTCACAGTACTGTACAGAATGAGTGTTATACTATACATGTTGATGAGAACTAGAACCCTCACAGTACTGTACACAATGAGTGTTATACTATACATGTTGATGAGAACTAGAACCCTCACAGTACTGTACAGAATGAGTGTTATACTATACGTGTTGATGAGAACTAGAACCCTCACAGTACTGTACAGAATGAGTGTTATACTATACGTGTTGATGAGAACTAGAACCCTCACAGTACTGTCCAGTATGAGTGTTATACTATACGTGTTGATGAGAACTAGAACCCTCACAGTACTGTACAGAATGAATGTTATACTATACATGTTGATGAGAACTAGAACCCTCACAGTACTGTACAGTATGAGTGATTATACTATACATGTTGATGAGAACTAGAACCCTCACAGTACTGTACAGTATGAGTGTTATACTATACATGTTGATGAGAACTAGAACCCTCACAGTACTGTACAGAATGAGTGTTATACAATACATGTTGATGAGAACTAGAACCCTCACAGTACTGTACAGAATGAGTGTTATACTATACATGTTGATGAGAACTAGAACCCTCACAGTACTGTACAGTATGAGTATTATACTATACATGTTGATTAGAACTAGAACCCTCACAGTACTGTACAGAATGAGTGTTATACTATACATGTTGATGAGAACTAGAACCCTCACAGTACTCTACAGTAGGAGTGAATATACTATACATGTTGATGAGAACTAGAACCCTCACAGTACTCTACAGTATGAGTGAATATACTATACATGTTGATGAGAACTAGAACCCTCACAGTACTGTACAGAATGAGTGTTATACTATACATGTTGATGAGAACTAGAACCCTCACAGTACTGTACAGAATGAGTGTTATACTATACATGTTGATGAGAACTAGAACCCTCACAGTACTGTACAGAATGAGTGTTATACTATACGTGTTGATGAGAACTAGAACCCTCACAGTACTGTACAGAATGAGTGTTATACTATACGTGTTGATGAGAACTAGAACCCTCACAGTACTGTACAGAATGAGTGTTATACTATACGTGTTGATGAGAATAGAACCCTCACAGTACTGTACAGAATGAGTGTTATACTATACATGTTGATGAGAACTAGAACCCTCACAGTACTGTACAGAATGAGTGTTATACTATACATGTTGATGAGAACTAGAACCCTCACAGTACTGTACAGAATGAGTGTTTTACTATACATGTTGATGAGAACTAGAACCCTCACAGTACTGTACAGAATGAGTGTTATACTATACGTGTTGATGAGAACTAGAACCCTCACAGTACTGTACAGAATGAGTGTTATACTATACATGTTGATGAGAACTAGAACCCTCACAGTACTGTACAGAATGAGTGTTATACTATACATGTTGATGAGAACTAGAACCCTAACAGTACTATACAGAATGAGTGTTATACTATACATGTTGATGAGAACTAGAACCCTCACAGTACTGTACAGTATGAGTGTTATACTATACATGTTGATGAGAACTAGAACCCTCACAGTACTGTCCAGTATGAGTGTTATACTATACGTGTTGATGAGAACTAGAACCCTCACAGTACTGTACAGAATGAATGTTATACTATACATGTTGATGAGAACTAGAACCCTCACAGTACTGTACAGTATGAGTGATTATACTATACATGTTGATGAGAACTAGAACCCTCACAGTACTGTACAGTATGAGTGTTATACTATACATGTTGATGAGAACTAGAACCCTCACAGTACTGTACAGAATGAGTGTTATACTATACATGTTGATGAGAACTAGAACCCTCACAGTACTCTACAGTAGGAGTGAATATACTATACATGTTGATGAGAACATCACAGTTACAGATGAGTGATACATGTTGATGAGAACTAGAACCCTCACAGTACTGTACAGAATGAGTGTTATACTATACATGTTGATGAGAACTAGAACCCTCACAGTACTGTACAGAATGAGTGTTATACTATACATGTTGATGAGAACTAGAACCCTCACAGTACTGTACAGAATGAGTGTTATACTATACGTGTTGATGAGAACTAGAACCCTCACAGTACTGTACAGAATGAGTGTTATACTATACGTGTTGATGAGAAATAGAACCCTCACAGTACTGTACAGAATGAGTGTTATACTATACGTGTTGATGAGAACTAGAACCCTCACAGTACTGTACAGTATGAGTGTTATACTATACGTGTTGATGAGAACTAGAACCCTCACAGTACTGTACAGAATGAGTGTTATACTATACATGTTGATGAGAACTAGAACCCTCACAGTACTGTACAGAATGAGTGTTTTGCTATACATGTTGACGAGAACTAGAACCCTCACAGTACTGTACAGAATGAGTGTTATACTATACATGTTGACGAGAACTAGAACCCTCACAGTACTGTACACAATGAGTGTTATACTATACATGTTGATGAGAACTAGAACCCTCACAGTACTGTACAGTATGAGTGTTATACTATACATGTTGATGAGAACTAGAACCCTCACAGTACTGTACAGTATGAGTATTATACTATACATGTTGATTAGAACTAGAACCCTCACAGTACTGTACAGAATGAGTGTTATACTATACATGTTGATGAGAACTAGAACCCTCACAGTACTCTACAGTAGGAGTGAATATACTATACATGTTGATGAGAACTAGAACCCTCACAGTACTCTACAGTATGAGTGAATATACTATACATGTTGATGAGAACTAGAACCCTCACAGTACTGTACAGAATGAGTGTTATACTATACATGTTGATGAGAACTAGAACCCACACAGTACTGTACAGAATGAGTGTTATACTATACATGTTGATGAGAACTAGAACCCTCACAGTACTGTACAGAATGAGTGTTATACTATACGTGTTGATGAGAACTAGAACCCTCACAGTACTGTACAGAATGAGTGTTATACTATACGTGTTGATGAGAAATAGAACCCTCACAGAACTGTACAGAATGAGTGTTATACTATACGTGTTGATGAGAACTAGAACCCTCACAGTACTGTACAGTATGAGTGTTATACTATACATGTTGATGAGAACTAGAACCCTCACAGTACTGTACAGAATGAGTGTTATACTATACATGTTGATGAGAACTAGAACCCTCACAGTACTGTACAGAATGAGTGTTATACTATACATGTTGATGAGAACTAGAACCCTCACAGTACTGTACAGAATGAGTGTTATACTATACATGTTGACGAGAACTAGAACCCTCACAGTACTGTACAGAATGAGTGTTATACTATACATGTTGACGAGAACTAGAACCCTCACAGTACTGTACAGAATGAGTGTTATACTATACATGTTGATGAGAACTAGAACCCTCACAGTACTGTACACAATGAGTGTTATACTATACATGTTGACGAGAACTAGAACCCTCACAGTACTGTACAGAATGAGTGTTATACTATACATGTTGATGAGAACTAGAACCCTCACAGTACTGTACAGAATGAGTGTTATACTATACATGTTGATGAGAACTAGAACCCTCACAGTACTGTACAGAATGAGTGTTATACTATACGTGTTGATGAGAACTAGAACCCTCACAGTACTGTACAGAATGAGTGTTATACTATACGTGTTGATGAGAACTAGAACCCTCACAGAACTGTACAGAATGAGTGTTATACTATACGTGTTGATGAGAACTAAAACCCTCACAGTACTGTACAGTATGAGTGTTATACTATACATGTTGATGAGAACTAGAACAGTACTCACAGTATGAGTGATTATACTATACACGTTGTTGAGTACTAGAACCCTCACAGTACTCTACAGTATGAGTGATTATACCATACATGTTGATGAAAACTAGAACCCTCACAGTACTGTACAGTATGAGTGATTATACTATACATGTTGATGAGAACTAGAACCCTCACAGTACTGTACAGTATGAGTGATTATACTATACATGTTGATGAGAACTAGAACCCTCACAGTACTGCACAGTATGAATGATTATACTACACATGTTGATGAGAACTAGAACCCTCCCAGTACTGTACAGTATGAGTGATTATACTATACATGTTGATGAGAACTAGAACCCTCACAGGCCTCTACAGTATGAGTGATTATAATACACATGTTGATGAGAACTAGAACCCTCACAGTACTGTACAGTATGAGAGATTATACTATACGTGTTGATGAAAACTAGAACCCTCACAGTACTGTACAGTATGAGTGTTATACTATACATGTTGATGAGAACTAGAACCCTCACAGTACTGTACAGAATGAGTGTTATACTATACATGTTGATGAGAACTAGAACCCTCACAGTACTGTACAGAACGAGTGTTATACTATACATGTTGATGAGAACTAGAACCCTCACAGTACTGTACAGAATGAGTGTTATACTATACATGTTGATGAGAACTAGAACCCACACAGTACTGTACAGAATGAGTGTTATACTATACATGTTGATGAGAACTAGAACCCTCACAGTACTGTACAGAATGAGTGTTATACTATACGTGTTGATGAGAACTAGAACCCTCACAGTACTGTACAGAATGAGTGTTATACTATACATGTTGATGAGAACTAGAACCCTCACAGTACTGTACAGAATGAGTGTTATACTATACGTGTTGATGAGAACTAGAACCCTCACAGTACTGTCCAGTATGAGTGTTATACTATACGTGTTGATGAGAACTAGAACCCTCACAGTACTGTACAGAATGAATGTTATACTATACATGTTGATGAGAACTTAGTACTATACATGTATTATACTATACATGTTGATTAGAACTAGAACCCTCACAGTACTGTACAGAATGAGTGTTATACTATACATGTTGATGAGAACTAGAACCCTCACAGTACTCTACAGTAGGAGTGAATATACTATACATGTTGATGAGAACTAGAACCCTCACAGTACTCTACAGTATGAGTGAATATACTATACATGTTGATGAGAACTAGAACCCTCACAGTACTGTACAGAATGAGTGTTATACTATACATGTTGATGAGAACTAGAACCCACACAGTACTGTACAGAATGAGTGTTATACTATACATGTTGATGAGAACTAGAACCCTCACAGTACTGTACAGAATGAGTGTTATACTATACGTGTTGATGAGAACTAGAACCCTCACAGTACTGTACAGAATGAGTGTTATACTATACGTGTTGATGAGAAATAGAACCCTCACAGAACTGTACAGAATGAGTGTTATACTATACGTGTTGATGAGAACTAGAACCCTCACAGTACTGTACAGTATGAGTGTTATACTATACATGTTGATGAGAACTAGAACCCTCACAGTACTGTACAGAATGAGTGTTATACTATACATGTTGATGAGAACTAGAACCCTCACAGTACTGTACAGAATGAGTGTTATACTATACATGTTGATGAGAACTAGAACCCTCACAGTACTGTACAGAATGAGTGTTATACTATACATGTTGATGAGAACTAGAACCCTCACAGTACTGTACAGAATGAGTGTTATACTATACATGTTGACGAGAACTAGAACCCTCACAGTACTGTACAGAATGAGTGTTATACTATACATGTTGATGAGAACTAGAACCCTCACAGTACTGTACACAATGAGTGTTATACTATACATGTTGATGAGAACTAGAACCCTCACAGTACTGTACAGAATGAGTGTTATACTATACATGTTGATGAGAACTAGAACCCTCACAGTACTGTACAGAATGAGTGTTATACTATACATGTTGATGAGAACTAGAACCCTCACGGTACTGTACAGAATGAGTGTTATACTATACGTGTTGATGAGAACTAGAACCCTCACAGTACTGTACAGAATGAGTGTTATACTATACATGTTGATGAGAACTAGAACCCTCACAGAACTGTACAGAATGAGTGTTATACTATACGTGTTGATGAGAACTAAAACCCTCACAGTACTGTACAGTATGAGTGTTATACTATACATGTTGATGAGAACTAGAACCCACACAGTACTCTACAGTATGAGTGATTATACTATACACGTTGTTGAGTACTAGAACCCTCACAGTACTCTACAGTATGAGTGATTATACCATACATGTTGATGAAAACTAGAACCCTCACAGTACTGTACAGTATGAGTGTTATACTATACATGTTGATGAGAACTAGAACCCTCACAGTACTGTACAGTATGAGTGTTATACTATACATGTTGATGAGAACTAGAACCCTCACAGTACTGTACAGTATGAGTGATTATACTATACATGTTGATGAGAACTAGAACCCTCACAGTACTGTACAGTATGAGTGATTATACTATACATGTTGATGAGAACTAGAACCCTCACAGTACTGTACAGTATGAGTGATTATACTATACATGTTGATGAGAACTAGAACCCTCACAGTACTGTACAGTATGAGAGATTATACTATACGTGTTGATGAAAACTAGAACCCTCACAGTACTGTACAGTATGAGTGTTATACTATACATGTTGATGAGAACTAGAACCCTCACAGTACTGTACAGAATGAGTGTTATACTATACATGTTGATGAGAACTAGAACCCTCACAGTACTGTACAGAATGAGTGTTATACTATACATGTTGATGAGAACTAGAACCCTCACAGTACTGTACAGAATGAGTGTTATACTATACATGTTGATGAGAACTAGAACCCACACAGTACTGTACAGAATGAGTGTTATACTATACATGTTGATGAGAACTAGAACCCTCACAGTACTGTACAGAATGAGTGTTATACTATACATGTTGATGAGAACTAGAACCCTCACAGTACTGTACAGAATGAGTGTTATACTATACATGTTGATGAGAACTAGAACCCTCACAGTACTGTACAGAATGAGTGTTATACTATACGTGTTGATGAGAACTAGAACCCTCACAGTACTGTACAGAATGAGTGTTATACTATACATGTTGATGAGAACTAGAACCCTCACAGTACTGTACAGAATGAATGTTATACTATACATGTTGATGAGAACTAGAACCCTCACAGTACTGTACAGTATGAGTATTATACTATACATGTTGATTAGAACTAGAACCCTCACAGTACTGTACAGAATGAGTGTTATACTATACATGTTGATGAGAACTAGAACCCTCACAGTACTCTACAGTAGGAGTGAATATACTATACATGTTGATGAGAACTAGAACCCTCACAGTACTCTACAGTATGAGTGAATATACTATACATGTTGATGAGAACTAGAACCCAGTACACAGAATGAGTGTTATACTATACATGTTGATGAGAACTAGAACCCACACAGTACTGTACAGAATGAGTGTTATACTATACATGTTGATGAGAACTAGAACCCTCACAGTACTGTACAGAATGAGTGTTATACTATACGTGTTGATGAGAACTAGAACCCTCACAGTACTGTACAGAATGAGTGTTATACTATACGTGTTGATGAGACATAGAACCCTCACAGAACTGTACAGAATGAGTGTTATACTATACGTGTTGATGAGAACTAGAACCCACACAGTACTGTACAGAATGAGTGTTATACTATACATGTTGATGAGAACTAGAACCCTCACAGTACTGTACAGAATGAGTGTTTTGCTATACATGTTGACGAGAACTAGAACCCTCACAGTACTGTACAGAATGAGTGTTATACTATACATGTTGATGAGAACTAGAACCCTCACAGTACTGTACAGAATGAGTGTTATACTATACATGTTGATGAGAACTAGAACCCTCACAGTACTCTACAGTAGGAGTGAATATACTATACATGTTGATGAGAACTAGAACCCTCACAGTACTCTACAGTATGAGTGAATATACTATACATGTTGATGAGAACTAGAACCCTCACAGTACTGTACAGAATGAGTGTTATACTATACATGTTGATGAGAACTAGAACCCACACAGTACTGTACAGAATGAGTGTTATACTATACATGTTGATGAGAACTAGAACCCTCACAGTACTGTACAGAATGAGTGTTATACTATACGTGTTGATGAGAACTAGAACCCTCACAGTACTGTACAGAATGAGTGTTATACTATACGTGTTGATGAGAACTAGAACCCTCACAGTACTGTACAGAATGAGTGTTATACTATACGTGTTGATGAGAACTAGAACCCACACAGTACTGTACAGAATGAGTGTTATACTATACATGTTGATGAGAACTAGAACCCTCACAGTACTGTACAGAATGAGTGTTTTACTATACATGTTGTGAGAACTAGAATACAGTATACAGAATGAGTGTTATACTATCCATGTTGATGAGAACTAGAACCCTCACAGTACTGTACAGAATGAGTGTTATACTATACATGTTGATGAGAACTAGAACCCTCACAGTACTGTACACAATGAGTGTTATACTATACATGTTGATGAGAACTAGAACCCTCACAGTACTGTACAGAATGAGTGTTATACTATACATGTTGATGAGAACTAGAACCCTCACAGTACTGTACAGAATGAGTGTTATACTATACGTGTTGATGAGAACTAGAACCCTCACAGTACTGTCCAGTATGAGTGTTATACTATACGTGTTGATGAGAACTAGAACCCTCACAGTACTGTACAGAATGAGTGTTATACTATACATGTTGATGAGAACTAGAACCCTCACAGTACTGTACAGAATGAGTGTTATACTATACATGTTGATGAGAACTAGAACCCTCACAGTACTGTACAGTATGAGTGTTATACTATACATGTTGATGAGAACTAGAACCCTCACAGTACTGTACAGAATGAGTGTTATACTATACATGTTGATGAGAACTAGAACCCTCACAGTACTGTACAGAATGAGTGTTATACTATACATGTTGATGAGAACTAGAACCCTCACAGTACTGTACAGTATGAGTGTTATACTATACGTGTTGATGAGAACTAGAACCCTCACAGTACTGTACAGAATGAGTGTTATACTATACATGTTGATGAGAACTAGAACCCTCACAGTACTCTACAGTAGGAGTGAATATACTATACATGTTGATGAGAACTAGAACCCTCACAGTACTCTACAGTATGAGTGAATATACTATACATGTTGATGAGAACTAGATCCCTCACAGTACTGTACAGAACGAGTGTTATACTATACATGTTGATGAGAACTAGAACCCTCACAGTACTGTACAGAATGAGTGTTATACTATACATGTTGATGAGAACTAGAACCCTCACAGTACTGTACAGAATGAGTGTTATACTATACGTGTTGATGAGAACTAGAACCCTCACAGTACTGTACAGAATGAGTGTTATACTATACATGTTGATGAGAACTAGAACCCTCACAGTACTGTACAGAATGAGTGTTATACTATACGTGTTGATGAGACTAGAACCCTCACAGAACTGTACAGAATGAGTGTTATAGAACTAGAACCCTCACAGTACTGTACAGAATGAGTGTTATACTATACATGTTGATGAGAACTAGAACCCTCACAGTACTGTACAGAATGAGTGCTATACATGTTATACTATACATGTTGATGAGTGAACTCCAGAACCCTCACAGTACTGTACAGAATGAGTGTTATACTATACATGTTGATGAGAACTAGAACCCTCACAGTACTGTACAGAATGAGTGTTATACTATACATGTTGATGAGAACTAGAACCCTCACAGTACTGTACAGAATGAGTGTTATACTATACATGTTGATGAGAACTAGAACCCTCACAGTACTGTACAGAACAGTGTTATACTATACGTGTTGATGAGAACTAGAACCCTCACAGTACTGTCCAGTATGAGTGTTATACTATACGTGTTGATGAGAACTAGAACCCTCACAGTACTGTACAGAATGAATGTTATACTATACATGTTGATGAGAACTAGAACCCTCACAGTACTGTACAGTATGAGTGTTATACTATACATGTTGATGAGAACTAGAACCCTCACAGTACTGTACAGTATGAGTGTTATACTATACATGTTGATGAGAACTAGAACCCTCACAGTACTGTACAGAATGAGTGTTATACTATACATGTTGATGAGAACTAGAACCCTCACAGTACTGTACAGAATGATGTTATACTATACATGTTGATGAACTTATACTATACATGTTGATGAGAACTAGAACCCTCACAGTACTGTACAGTATGAGTGTTATACTATACATGTTGATGAGAACTAGAACCCTCACAGTACTGTCCAGTATGAGTGTTATACTATACGTGTTGATGAGAACTAGAATCCTCACAGTACTGTACAGAATGAGTGTTATACTATACATGTTGATGAGAACTAGAACCCTCACAGATCTCTACAGTATGAGTGATTATACTACACATGTTGATGAGAACTAGAACCCTCACAGTACTGTACAGTATGAGAGATTATACTATACGTGTTGATGAAAACTAGAACCCTCACAGTACTGTACAGTATGAGTATTATACTATACATGTTGATGAGAACTAGAACCCTCACAGTACTGTACAGAATGAGTGTTATACTATACATGTTGATGAGAACTAGATCCCTCACAGTACTGTACAGAACGAGTGTTATACTATACATGTTGATGAGAACTAGAACCCTCACAGTACTGTACAGAATGAGTGTTATACTATACATGTTGATGAGAACTAGAACCCTCACAGTACTGCACAGTATGAATGATTATACTACACATGTTGATGAGAACTAGAACCCTCCAAGTACTGTACAGTATGAGTGATTATACTATACATGTTGATGAGAACTAGAACCCTCACAGACCTCTACAGTATGAGTGATTATACTACACATGTTGATGAGAACTAGAACCCTCACAGTACTGTACAGTATGAGAGATTATACTATACGTGTTGATGAAAACTAGAACCCTCACAGTACTGTACAGTATGAGTGTTATACTATACATGTTGATGAGAACTAGAACCCTCACAGTACTGTACAGAATGAGTGTTATACTATACATGTTGATGAGAACTAGAACCCTCACAGTACTGTACAGAATGAGTGTTATACTATACATGTTGATGAGAACTAGAACCCTCACAGTACTGTACAGAATGAGTGTTATACTATACATGTTGATGAGAACTAGAACCCTCACAGTACTGTACAGAATGAGTGTTATACTATACATGTTGATGAGAACTAGAACCCTCACAGTACTGTACAGTATGAGTATTATACTATACATGTTGATGAGAACTAGAACCCTCACAGTACTGTACAGAATGAGTGTTATACTATACATGTTGATGAGAACTAGAACTCTCACAGTACTCTACAGTAGGAGTGAATATACTATACATGTTGATGAGAACTAGAACCCTCACAGTACTCTACAGTATGAGTGAATATACTATACATGTTGATGAGAACTAGATCCCTCACAGTACTGTACAGAACGAGTGTTATACTATACATGTTGATGAGAACTAGAACCCTCACAGTACTGTACAGAATGAGTGTTATACTATACATGTTGATGAGAACTAGAACCCTCACAGTACTGTACAGAATGAGTGTTATACTATACATGTTGATGAGAACTAGAACCCTCACAGTACTGTACAGAATGAGTGTTATACTATACGTGTTGATGAGAACTAGAACCCTCACAGTACTGTCCAGTGTACTGTTGATGAGAACTAGAACCCTCACAGTACTGTACAGAATGAATGTTATACTATACATGTTGATGAGAACTAGAACCCTCACAGTACTGTACAGTATGAGTGTTATACTATACATGTTGATGAGAACTAGAACCCTCACAGTACTGTACAGTATGAGTATTATACTATACATGTTGATTAGAACTAGAACCCTCACAGTACTGTACAGAATGAGTGTTATACTATACATGTTGATGAGAACTAGAACCCCACAGTACTCTACAGTGAATATACTATACATGTTGATGAGAACTAGAACCCTCACAGTACTCTACAGTATGAGTGAATATACTATACATGTTGATGAGAACTAGAACCCTCACAGTACTGTACAGTATGAGTGTTATACTATACATGTTGATGAGAACTAGAACCCTCACAGTACTGTACAGTATGAGTGTTATACTATACATGTTGATGAGAACTAGAACCCTCACAGTACTGTACAGAATGAGTGTTATACTTATAGAACCCTCACAGTACTGTACAGAATACATGTTGATGAGAACTAGAACCCTCACAGTACTGTACAGAATGAGTGTTATACTATACATGTTGATGAGAACTAGAACCCTAACAGTACTATACAGGATGAGTGTTATACTATACATGTTGATGAGAACTAGAACCCTCACAGTACTGTACAGTATGAGTGTTATACTATACATGTTGATGAGAACTAGAACCCTCACAGTACTGTCCAGTATGAGTGTTATACTATACGTGTTGATGAGAACTAGAATCCTCACAGTACTGTACAGAATGAGTGTTATACTATACATGTTGATGAGAACTAGAACCCTCACAGATCTCTACAGTATGAGTGATTATACTATACATGTTGATGAGAACTAGAACCCTCACAGTATACAGTATGAGAGATTATACTATACATGTTGATGAGAACTAGAACCCTCACAGTACTGTACAGTATGAGTGTTATACTATACATGTTGATGAGAACTAGAACCCTCACAGTACTGTACAGAATGAGTGTTATACTATACATGTTGATGAGAACTAGATCCCTCACAGTACTGTACAGAACGAGTGTTATACTATACATGTTGATGAGAACTAGAACCCTCACAGTACTGTACAGAATGAGTGTTATACTATACATGTTGATGAGAACTAGAACCCTCACAGTACTGCACAGTATGAATGATTATACTACACATGTTGATGAGAACTAGAACCCTCCAAGTACTGTACAGTATGAGTGATTATACTATACATGTTGATGAGAACTAGAACCCTCACAGACCTCTACAGTATGAGTGATTATACTATACATGTTGATGAGAACTAGAACCCTCACAGTACTGTACAGTATAGATTATACTATACGTGTTGATGAGAACTAGAACCCTCACAGTACTGTACAGTATGAGTGTTATACTATACATGTTGATGAGAACTAGAACCCTCACAGTACTGTACAGAATGAGTGTTATACTATACATGTTGATGAGAACTAGAACCCTCACAGTACTGTACAGAATGAGTGTTATACTATACATGTTGATGAGAACTAGAACCCTCACAGTACTGTACAGAATGAGTGTTATACTATACATGTTGATGAGAACTAGAACCCACACAGTACTGTACAGAATGAGTGTTATACTATACACGTTGATGAGAACTAGAACCCTCACAGTACTGTACAGTATGAGTATTATACTATACATGTTGATTAGAACTAGAACCCTCACAGTACTGTACAGAATGAGTGTTATACTATACATGTTGATGAGAACTAGAACCCTCACAGTACTCTACAGTATGAGTGAATATACTATACATGTTGATGAGAACTAGAACCCTCACAGTACTCTACAGTATGAGTGAATATACTATACATGTTGATGAGAACTAGAACCCTCACAGTACTGTACAGAATGAGTGTTATACTATACATGTTGATGAGAACTAGAACCCTCACAGTACTGTACAGAATGAGTGTTATACTATACGTGTTGATGAGAACTAGAACCCTCACAGTACTGTACAGAATGAGTGTTATACTATACATGTTGATGAGAACTAGAACCCTCACAGTACTGTACAGAATGAGTGTTATACTATACGTGTTGATGAGAACTAGAACCCTCACAGTACTGTCCAGTATGAGTGTTATACTATACGTGTTGATGAGAACTAGAACCCTCACAGTACTGTACAGAATGAATGTTATACTATACATGTTGATGAGAACTAGAACCCTCACAGTACTGTACAGTATGAGTGTTATACTATACATGTTGATGAGAACTAGAACCCTCACAGTACTGTACAGTATGAGTATTATACTATACATGTTGATTAGAACTAGAACCCTCACAGTACTGTACAGAATGAGTGTTATACTATACATGTTGATGAGAACTAGAACCCTCACAGTACTCTACAGTAGGAGTGAATATACTATACATGTTGATGAGAACTAGAACCCTCACAGTACTCTACAGTATGAGTGAATATACTATACATGTTGATGAGAACTAGAACCCTCACAGTACTGTACAGAATGAGTGTTATACTATACATGTTGATGAGAACTAGAACCCACACAGTACTGTACAGAATGAGTGTTATACTATACATGTTGATGAGAACTAGAACCCTCACAGTACTGTACAGAATGAGTGTTATACTATACGTGTTGATGAGAACTAGAACCCTCACAGTACTGTACAGAATGAGTGTTATACTATACATGTTGATGAGAACTAGAACCCTCACAGTACTGTACAGAATGAGTGTTATACTATACATGTTGATGAGAACTAGAACCCTCACAGTACTGTACAGTATGAGTGTTATACTATACATGTTGATGAGAACTAGAACCCTCACAGTACTGTACAGAATGAATGTTATACTATACATGTTGATGAGAACTAGAACCCTCACAGTACTACATAGTGAATATACTATACATGTTGATGAGAACTAGAACCCTCACAGTACTGTACAGTATGAGTGTTATACTATACATGTTGATGAGAACTAGAACCCTCACAGTACTGTACAGAATGAGTGTTATACAATACATGTTGATGAGAACTAGAACCCTCACAGTACTGTACAGAATGAGTGTTATACTATACATGTTGATGAGAACTAGAACCCTAACAGTACTATACAGGATGAGTGTTATACTATACATGTTGATGAGAACTAGAACCCTCACAGTACTGTACAGTATGAGTGTTATACTATACATGTTGATGAGAACTAGAACCCTCACAGTACTGTGAGAACAGAATGTACTGTTATAGTGTTATACTATACGTGTTGATGAGAACTAGAACCCTCACAGTACTGTACAGAATGAATGTTATACTATACATGTTGATGAGAACTAGAACCCTCACAGTACTGTACAGTATGAGTGTTATACTATACATGTTGATGAGAACTAGAACCCTCACAGTACTGTACAGTATGAGTGTTATACTATACATGTTGATGAGAACTAGAACCCTCACAGTACTGTACAGAATGAGTGTTATACTATACATGTTGATGAGAACTAGAACCCTCACAGTACTCTACAGTAGGAGTGAATATACTATACATGTTGATGAGAACTAGAACCCTCACAGTACTCTACAGTATGAGTGAATATACTATACATGTTGATGAGAACTAGAACCCTCACAGTACTGTACAGAATGAGTGTTATACTATACATGTTGATGAGAACTAGAACCCTCACAGTACTGTACAGTATGAGTGTTATACTATACATGTTGATGAGAACTAGAACCCTCACAGTACTGTACAGAATGAGTGTTATACTATACGTGTTGATGAGAACTAGAACCCTCACAGTACTGTACAGTATGAGTGTTATACTATACATGTTGATGAGAACTAGAACCCTCACAGTACTGTACAGAATGAGTGTTATACTATACATGTTGATGAGAACTAGAACCCTCACAGTACTGTACAGTATGAGTGTTATACTATACATGTTGATGAGAACTAGAACCCTCACAGTACTGTATAGTATGAGTATTATACTATACATGTTGATTAGAACTAGAACCCTCACAGTACTGTACAGAATGAGTGTTATACTATACATGTTGATGAGAACTAGAACCTCACAGTACTCTACAGTAGGAGTGAATATACTATACATGTTGATGAGAACTAGAACCCTCACAGTACTCTACAGTATGAGTGAATATACTATACATGTTGATGAGAACTAGAACCCTCACAGTACTGTACAGTATGAGTGTTATACTATACATGTTGATGAGAACTAGAACCCTCACAGTACTGTACAGAATGAGTGTTATACTATACATGTTGATGAGAACTAGAACCCTCACAGTACTGTACAGTATGAGTGATTATACTATACATGTTGATGAGAACTAGAACCCTCAAAGTACTGTACAGTATGAGTGATTATACTATACATGTTGATGAGAACTAGAACCCTCACAGACCTCTACAGTATGAGTGATTATACTACACATGTTGATGAGAACTAGAACCCTCACAGTACTGTACAGTATGAGAGATTATACTATACGTGTTGATGAAAACTAGAACCCTCACAGTACTGTACAGTATGAGTGTTATACTATACATGTTGATGAGAACTAGAACCCTCACAGTACTGTACAGAATGAGTGTTATACTATACATGTTGATGAGAACTAGAAATTCACAGTACTGTACAGAACGAGTGTTATACTATACATGTTGATGAGAACTACAACCCTCACAGTACTGTACAGAATGAGTGTTATACTATACATGTTGATGAGAACTAGAACCCACACAGTACTGTACAGAATGAGTGTTATACTATACACGTTGATGAGAACTAGAACCCTCACAGTACTGTACAGTATGACTATTATACTATACATGTTGATTAGAACTAGAACCCTCACAGTACTGTACAGAATGAGTGTTATACTATACATGTTGATGAGAACTAGAACCCTCACAGTACTCTACAGTAGGAGTGAATATACTATACATGTTGATGAGAACTAGAACCCTCACAGTACTCTACAGTATGAGTGAATATACTATACATGTTGATGAGAACTAGAACCCACACAGTACTGTACAGAATGAGTGTTATACTATACATGTTGATGAGAACTAGAACCCTCACAGTACTGTACAGAATGAGTGTTATACTATACGTGTTGATGAGAACTAGAACCCTCACAGTACTGTACAGAATGAGTGTTATACTATACATGTTGATGAGAACTAGAACCCTCACAGTACTGTACAGAATGAGTGTTATACTATACGTGTTGATGAGAACTAGAACCCTCACAGTACTGTCCAGTATGAGTGTTATACTATACGTGTTGATGAGAACTAGAACCCTCACAGTACTGTACAGAATGAATGTTATACTATACATGTTGATGAGAACTAGAACCCTCACAGTACTGTACAGTATGAGTGTTATACTATACATGTTGATGAGAACTAGAACCCTCACAGTACTGTACAGTATGAGTATTATACTATACATGTTGATTAGAACTAGAACCCTCACAGTACTGTACAGAATGAGTGTTATACTATACATGTTGATGAGAACTAGAACCCTCACAGTACTCTACAGTAGGAGTGAATATACTATACATGTTGATGAGAACTAGAACCCTCACAGTACTCTACAGTATGAGTGAATATACTATACATGTTGATGAGAACTAGAACCCTCACAGTACTGTACAGAATGAGTGTTATACTATACATGTTGATGAGAACTAGAACCCTCACAGTACTGTACAGAATGAGTGTTATACTATACATGTTGATGAGAACTAGAACCCTCACAGTACTGTACAGAATGAGTGTTATACTATACGTGTTGATGAGAACTAGAACCCTCACAGTACTGTGCAGAATGAGTGTTATACTATACGTGTTGATGAGAACTAGAACCCTCACAGTACTGTACAGAATGAGTGTTATACTATACATGTTGATGAGAACTAGAACCCTCACAGTACTGTCCAGTATGAGTGTTATACTATACGTGTTGATGAGAACTAGAACCCTCACAGTACTGTACAGAATGAGTGTTATACTATACATGTTGATGAGAACTAGAACCCTCACAGTACTGTACAGTATGAGTGAATATACTATACATGTTGATGAGAACTAGAACCCTCACAGTACTTACAGATGAGTGAATATACTAACATGTTGATGAGAACTAGAACCCTCACAGTACTGTACAGAATGAGTGTTATACTATACATGTTGATGAGAACTAGAACCCTCACAGTACTGTACAGAATGAGTGTTATACTATACATGTTGATGAGAACTAGAACCCTCACAGTACTGTACAGAATGAGTGTTATACTATACATGTTGATGAGAACTAGAACCCTCACAGTACTGTACAGTATGAGTGTTATACTATACATGTTGATGAGAACTAGAACCCTCACAGTACTGTACAGAATGAGTGTTATACTATACATGTTGATGAGAACTAGAACCCTCACAGTACTGTACAGTATGAGTGTTATACTATACATGTTGATGAGAACTAGAACCCTCACAGTACTGTACAGTATGAGTATATACTATACATGTTGATTAGAACTAGAACCCTCACAGTACTGTACAGAATGAGTGTTATACTATACATGTTGATGAGAACTAGAACCCTCACAGTACTCTACAGTAGGAGTGAATATACTATACATGTTGATGAGAACTAGAACCCTCACAGTACTCTACAGTATGAGTGAATATACTATACATGTTGATGAGAACTAGATCCCTCACAGTACTGTACAGAACGAGTGTTATACTATACATGTTGATGAGAACTAGAACCCTCACAGTACTGTACAGAATGAGTGTTATACTATACATGTTGATGAGAACTAGAACCCTCACAGTACTGCACAGTATGAATGATTATACTACACATGTTGATGAGAACTAGAACCCTCCAAGTACTGTACAGTATGAGTGATTATACTATACATGTTGATGAGAACTAGAACCCTCACAGACCTCTACAGTATGAGTGATTATACTACACATGTTGATGAGAACTAGAACCCTCACAGTACTGTACAGTATGAGTGATTATACTATACGTGTTGATGAAAACTAGAACCCTCACAGTACTGTACAGTATGAGTGTTATACTATACATGTTGATGAGAACTAGAACCCTCACAGTACTGTACAGAATGAGTGTTATACTATACATGTTGATGAGAACTAGAACCCTCACAGTACTGTACAGATGAGTGTTATACTATACATGTTGATGAGAACTAGAACCCTCACAGTACTGTACATGTTATACTATACATGTTGATGAGAACTAGAACCCTCACAGTACTGTACAGAATGAGTGTTATACTATACACGTTGATGAGAACTAGAACCCTCACAGTACTGTACAGTATGAGTATTATACTATACATGTTGATTAGAACTAGAACCCTCACAGTACTGTACAGAATGAGTGTTATACTATACATGTTGATGAGAACTAGAACCCTCACAGTACTCTACAGTAGGAGTGAATATACTATACATGTTGATGAGAACTAGAACCCTCACAGTACTCTACAGTATGAGTGAATATACTATACATGTTGATGAGAACTAGAACCCTCACAGTACTGTACAGAATGAGTGTTATACTATACATGTTGATGAGAACTAGAACCCTCACAGTACTGTACAGAATGAGTGTTATACTATACATGTTGATGAGAACTAGAACCCTCACAGTACTGTACAGAATGAGTGTTATACTATACATGTTGATGAGAACTAGAACCCTCACAGTACTGTACAGAATGAGTGTTATACTATACGTGTTGATGAGAACTAGAACCCTCACAGTACTGTCCAGTATGAGTGTTATACTATACGTGTTGATGAGAACTAGAACCCTCACAGTACTGTACAGAATGAATGTTATACTATACATGTTGATGAGAACTAGAACCCTCACAGTACTGTACAGTATGAGTGTTATACTATACATGTTGATGAGAACTAGAACCCTCACAGTACTGTACAGTATGAGTATTATACTATACATGTTGATTAGAACTAGAACCCTCACAGTACTGTACAGAATGAGTGTTATACTATACATGTTGATGAGAACTAGAACCCTCACAGTACTCTACAGTAGGAGTGAATATACTATACATGTTGATGAGAACTAGAACCCTCACAGTACTCTACAGTATGAGTGAATATACTATACATGTTGATGAGAACTAGAACCCTCACAGTACTGTACAGAATGAGTGTTATACTATACATGTTGATGAGAACTAGAACCCACACAGTACTGTACAGAATGAGTGTTATACTATACATGTTGATGAGAACTAGAACCCTCACAGTACTGTACAGAATGAGTGTTATACTATACGTGTTGATGAGAACTAGAACCCTCACAGTACTGTGCAGAATGAGTGTTATACTATACGTGTTGATGAGAACTAGAACCCTCACAGTACTGTACAGAATGAGTGTTATACTATACATGTTGATAAGAACTAGAACCCTCACAGTACTGTCCAGTATGAGTGTTATACTATACGTGTTGATGAGAACTAGAACCCTCACAGTACTGTACAGAATGAGTGTTATACTATACATGTTGATGAGAACTAGAACCCTCACAGTACTCTACAGTAGGAGTGAATATACTATACATGTTGATGAGAACTAGAACCCTCACAGTACTCTACAGTATGAGTGAATATACTATACATGTTGATGAGAACTAGAACCCTCACAGTACTGTACAGAATGAGTGTTATACTATACATGTTGATGAGAACTAGAACCCACACAGTACTGTACAGAATGAGTGTTATACTATACATGTTGATGAGAACTAGAACCCTCACAGTACTGTACAGAATGAGTGTTATACTATACGTGTTGATGAGAACTAGAACCCTCACAGTACTGTGCAGAATGAGTGTTATACTATACGTGTTGATGAGAACTAGAACCCTCACAGTACTGTACAGAATGAGTGTTATACTATACATGTTGATGAGAACTAGAACCCTCACAGTACTGTCCAGTATGAGTGTTATACTATACGTGTTGATGAGAACTAGAACCCTCACAGTACTGTACAGAATGAATGTTATACTATACATGTTGATGAGAACTAGAACCCTCACAGTACTGTACAGTATGAGTGTTATACTATACATGTTGATGAGAACTAGAACCCTCACAGTACTGTACAGTATGAGTATTATACTATACATGTTGATTAGAACTAGAACCCTCACAGTACTGTACAGAATGAGTGTTATACTATACATGTTGATGAGAACTAGAACCCTCACAGTACTCTACAGTAGGAGTGAATATACTATACATGTTGATGAGAACTAGAACCCTCACAGTACTCTACAGTATGAGTGAATATACTATACATGTTGATGAGAACTAGAACCCTCACAGTACTGTACAGAATGAGTGTTATACTATACATGTTGATGAGAACTAGAACCCTCACAGTACTCTACAGTATGAGTGATTATACTATACATGTTGATGAGAACTAGAACCCTCACAGTACTGTACAGAATGAGTGTTATACTATACGTGTTGATGAGAACTAGAACCCTCACAGTACTGTCCAGTATGAGTGTTATACTATACGTGTTGATGAGAACTAGAACCCTCACAGTACTGTACAGAATGAATGTTATACTATACATGTTGATGAGAACTAGAACCCTCACAGTACTGTACAGTATGAGTGTTATACTATACATGTTGATGAGAACTAGAACCCTCACAGTACTGTATAGTATGAGTATTATACTATACATGTTGATTAGAACTAGAACCCTCACAGTACTGTACAGAATGAGTGTTATACTATACATGTTGATGAGAACTAGAACTCTCACAGTACTCTACAGTAGGAGTGAATATACTATACATGTTGATGAGAACTAGAACCCTCACAGTACTCTACAGTATGAGTGAATATACTATACATGTTGATGAGAACTAGAACCCTCACAGTACTGTACAGAATGAGTGTTATACTATACATGTTGATGAGAACTAGAACCCTCACAGTACTCTACAGTATGAGTGATTATACTATACATGTTGATGAGAACTAGAACCCTCACAGTACTGTACAGAATGAGTATTATACTACACATGTTGATGAGAACTAGAACCCTCACAGTACTGTACAGTATGAGTGTTATACTATACATGTTGATGAGAACTAGAACCCTCACAGTACTGTACAGAATGAGTGTTATACTATACATGTTGATGAGAACTAGAACCCTCACAATACTGTACACAATGAGTGTTATACTATACATGTTGATGAGAACTAGAACCCTCACAGTAATGTACAGAATGAGTGTTATACTATACATGTTGATGAGAACTAGAACCCTCACAGTACTGTACAGTATGAGTGATTATACTATACATGTTGATGAGAACTAGAACCCTCACAGTACTGTACAGGATGAGTGTTATACTATACATGTTGATGAGAACTAGAACCCTCACAGTACTGTACAGTATGAGTGTTATACTATACATGTTGATGAGAACTAGAACCCTCACAGTACTGTCCAGTATGAGTGTTATACTATACATGTTGATGAGAACTAGAACCCTCACAGTACTGTACAGAATGAGTGTTATACTATACATGTTGATGAGAACTAGAACCCTCACAGTACTGTACAGTATGATTGATTATACTATACATGTTGATGAGAACTAGAACCCTCACAGACCTCTACAGTATGAGTGATTATACTACACATGTTGATGAGAACTAGAACCCTCACAGTACTGTACAGTATGAGTGATTATACTATACATGTTGATGAGAACTAGAACCCTCACAGTACTGTACAGGATGAGTGTTATACTATACATGTTGATGAGAACTAGAACCCTCACAGTACTGTACAGTATGAGTGTTATACTATACATGTTGATGAGAACTAGAACCCTCACAGTACTGTACAGTATGAGTGATTATACTATACATGTTGATGAGAACTAGAACCCTCACAGTATTGTACAGGATGAGTGTTATACTATACATGTTGATGAGAACTAGAACCCTCACAGTACTGTACAGTATGAGTGTTATACTATACATGTTGATGAGAACTAGAACCCTCACAGTACTGTCCAGTATGAGTGTTATACTATACATGTTGTTGAGAACTAGAACCCTCACAGTACTGTACAGAATGAGTGTTATACTATACATGTTGATGAGAACTAGAACCCTCACAGTACTGTACAGTATGATTGATTATACTATACATGTTGATGAGAACTAGAACCCTCACAGACCTCTACAGTATGAGTGATTATACTACATGTTGATGAGAACTAGAACCCTCACAGTACTGTACAGTATGAGTGATTATACTATACATGTTGATGAGAACTAGAACCCTCACAGTACTGTACAGGATGAGTGTTATACTATACATGTTGATGAGAACTAGAACCCTCACAGTACTGTACAGTATGAGTGTTATACTATACATGTTGATGAGAACTAGAACCCTCACAGTACTGTACAGTATGAGTGATTATACTATACATGTTGATGAGAACTAGAACCCTCACAGTATTGTACAGGATGAGTGTTATACTATACATGTTGATGAGAACTAGAACCCTCACAGTACTGTACAGTATGAGTGTTATACTATACATGTTGATGAGAACTAGAACCCTCACAGTACTGTCCAGTATGAGTGTTATACTATACATGTTGATGAGAACTAGAACCCTCACAGTACTGTACAGAATGAGTGTTATACTATACATGTTGATGAGAACTAGAACCCTCACAGTACTGTACAGTATGAGTGATTATACTATACATGTTGATGAGAACTAGAACCCTCACAGACCTCTACAGTATGAGTGATTATATTACACATGTTGATGAGAACTAGAACCCTCACAGTACTGTACAGTATGAGAGATTATACTATACGTGTTGATGAAAACTAGAACCCTCACAGTACTGTACAGTATGAGTGTTATACTATACATGTTGATGAGAACTAGAACCCTCACAGTACTGTACAGAATGAGTGTTATACTATACATGTTGATGAGAACTAGAACCCTCACAGTACTGTACAGAACGAGTGTTATACTATACATGTTGATGAGAACTAGAACCCTCACAGTACTCTACAGTATGAGTGATTATACTATACATGTTGATGAGAACTAGAACCCTCACAGTACTGTACAGTATGAGTGATTATACTATACATGTTGATGAGAACTAGAACCCTCACAGTACTGTACAGGATGAGTGTTATACTATACATGTTGATGAGAACTAGAACCCTCAAAGTACTGTACAGAATGAGTGTTATACTATACATGTTGATGAGAACTAGAACCCTCACAGTACTGTACAGTATGAGTGATTATACTATACATGTTGATGAGAACTAGAACCCTCACAGTACTGTACAGTATGAGTGTTATACTATACATGTTGATGAGAACTAGAACCCTCACAGTACTGTACAGAATGAGTGTTATACTATACATGTTGATGAGAACTAGAACCCTCACAGTACTGTACAGGATGAGTGTTATACTATACATGTTGATGAGAACTAGAACCCTCACAGTACTGTACAGTATGAGTGTTATACTATACATGTTGATGAGAACTAGAACCCTCACAGTACTGTGCAGTATGAGTGTTATACTATACATGTTGATGAGAACTAGAACCCTCACAGTACTGTACAGAATGAGTGTTATACTATACATGTTGATGAGAACTAGAACCCTCACAGTACTGTACAGGATGAGTGTTATACTATACATGTTGATGAGAACTAGAACCCTCACAGTACTGTACAGTATGAGTGTTATACTATACATGTTGATGAGAACTAGAACCCTCACAGTACTGTGCAGTATGAGTGTTATACTATATATGTTGATGAGAACTAGAACCCTCACAGTACTGTACAGAATGAGTGTTATACTATACATGTTGATGAGAACTAGAACCCTCACAGTACTGCACAGTATGAATGATTATACTACACATGTTGATGAGAACTAGAACCCTCCAAGTACTGTACAGTATGAGTGATTATACTATACATGTTGATGAGAACTAGAACCCTCACAGACCTCTACAGTATGAGTGATTATACTACACATGTTGATGAGAACTAGAACCCTCACAGTACTGTACAGTATGAGAGATTATACTATACGTGTTGATGAAAACTAGAACCCTCACAGTACTGTACAGTATGAGTGTTATACTATACATGTTGATGAGAACTAGAACCCTCACAGTACTGTACAGAATGAGTGTTATACTATACATGTTGATGAGAACTAGAACCCTCACAGTACTGTACAGAATGAGTGTTATACTATACATGTTGATGAGAACTAGAACCCTCACAGTACTGTACAGAATGAGTGTTATACTATACATGTTGATGAGAACTAGAACCCACACAGTACTGTACAGAATGAGTGTTATACTATACATGTTGATGAGAACTAGAACCCTCACAGTACTGTACAGAATGAGTGTTATACTATACGTGTTGATGAGAACTAGAACCCTCACAGTACTGTACAGAATAAGTGTTATACTATACATGTTGATGAGAACTAGAACCCTCACAGTACTGTACAGAATGAGTGTTATACTACACATGTTGATGAGAACTAGAACCCTCACAGTACTGTACAGTATGAGTGTTATACTATACGTGTTGATGAGAACTAGAACCCTCACAGTACTGTCCAGTATGAGTGTTATACTATACGTGTTGATGAGAACTAGAACCCTCACAGTACTGTACAGAATGAGTGTTATACTATACATGTTGATGAGAACTAGAACCCTCACAGTACTGTACAGTATGAGTGTTATACTATACATGTTGATGAGAACTAGAACCCTCACAGTACTGTACAGTATGAGTATTATACTATACATGTTGATGAGAACTAGAACCCTCACAGTACTGTACAGAATGAGTGTTATACTATACATGTTGATGAGAACTAGAACCCTCACAGTACTCTACAGTATGAGTGATTATACTATACATGTTGATGAGAACTAGAACCCTCACAGTACTGTACAGAATGAGTATTATACTACACATGTTGATGAGAACTAGAACCCTCACAGTACTGTACAGTATGAGTGTTATACTATACATGTTGATGAGAACTAGAACCCTCACAGTACTGTACAGAATGAGTGTTATACTATACATGTTGATGAGAACTAGAACCCTCACAATACTGTACACAATGAGTGTTATACTATACATGTTGATGAGAACTAGAACCCTCACAGTACTGTACAGAATGAGTGTTATACTATACATGTTGATGAGAACTAGAACCCTCACAGTACTGTACAGTATGAGTGATTATACTATACATGTTGATGAGAACTAGAACCCTCACAGTACTGTACAGTATGAGTGTTATACTATACATGTTGATGAGAACTAGAACCCTCACAGTACTGTCCAGTATGAGTGTTATACTATACATGTTGATGAGAACTAGAACCCTCACAGTACTGTACAGAATGAGTGTTATACTATACATGTTGATGAGAACTAGAACCCTCACAGTACTGTACAGTATGAGTGATTATACTATACATGTTGATGAGAACTAGAACCCTCACAGACCTCTACAGTATGAGTGATTATACTACACATGTTGATGAGAACTAGAACCCTCACAGTACTGTACAGGATGAGTGTTATACTATACATGTTGATGAGAACTAGAACCCTCACAGTACTGTACAGTATGAGTGTTATACTATACATGTTGATGAGAACTAGAACCCTCACAGTACTGTCCAGTATGAGTGTTATACTATACATGTTGATGAGAACTAGAACCCTCACAGTACTGTACAGTATGAGTATTATACTATACATGTTGATGAGAACTAGAACCCTCACAGTACTGTACAGAATGAGTGTTATACTATACATGTTGATGAGAACTAGAACCCTCACAGTACTGTACAGAATGAGTGTTATACTACACATGTTGATGAGAAGTAGAACCCACACAGTACTGTACAGTATGAGTGTTATACTATACATGTTGATGAGAAGTAGAACCCACACAGTACTGTACAGAATGAGTGTTATACTACACGTTGTTGATGTTTTTACTTGTTGTAATTATTAATGCAGCCCTGGAATGTCAGGAATTAGATTTTTGTTTCAACTTTTATTTTTCACAAGTAAATTACTGTATGCAAAGACATAGAAAAAATAAAGGTTATTGAAGCAAATTGCTGCAGTTCTGATTCATTCTTGTTACATATATTTTAGTACAGTCAATAAAGTGAAAATATGTTTTTCTTAATCTATAATGAAATACTGATTTATGTGAGGAGGGGAGGGGAGGGGAGGGAGAGAAGAGCAGTTAATTGAGAGAGCTCACCCTTCTGTCCCACTAGACCAGGGATCATCAACTACATTCAACCGCGGGACGTTTTTTCTTCAGCTGATATTCAGGGGGCCGGAACATAATCACAAATCATTTGTAGACTGCTGATTGACCACAAGAAGCCAAAACAGATACAATATTTGACTACATAATCATTTCAAAACTAGCTTACATTTGTCTACCTTCACATATTTCTATTATGTGTGGGAATACTTTGGAACAGATTTCCCCCCCAAAACAACTCTGTTGCTGGTGTTTTTACAGTCTTTTATGTCCAACATTTATTGAAGTTTTTTTTTTGCCACAAAAACTTGGGGGGCCAAATAAAATCACCAAACTGATGAGTTGGGGAACCCTGCAATAGAGCATCAGTCATATATATGCTGCTGGACAGGTTAAACATCCTTTCATTGTAGTTTGACAAGGTTTTAGAGGTGTTTGTGGAGAAGACAGTATTGTGTGTGTGTGTGTGTGTGTTTTAGTGTGTGTGTGTTTGTGTGTGTGTGTGTGTGTGTGTTTGTGTGTGTGTGTGTGTTTGTGTGTGTGTGTGTGTGTGTTTGTGTGTGTGTGTGTGTGTGTGTGTGTGTGTGTGTGTGTGTGTGTGTGTGTGTGTGTGTGTGTGTGTGTGTGTGTGTGTGTGTGTGTGTGTGTGTGTGTGTGTGTGTGTTTTGTGTGTGTGTGTGTGTGTGTGTGTGTGTGTGTGTGTGTGTGTGTGTGTGTGTGTGTGTGTGTGTGTGTGTGTGTGTGTGTGTGTGTGTGTGTGTGTGTGTGTGTGTGTGTGTGTGTGTGTGTGTGTGTGTGTGTGCTTGCATGTAGAGAATGTGTCTACATGTGTATTTTATGAATGTTGTCCCATGATCTACACACACATATTGTGGTCTGACATAATGGTTTTGATTCATCATATATGCTCATTCAGTCATGTCGTCAGTCATGTCGTCAGTCATGTCGTCAGTCATGTCGTCAGTCATGTCGTCAGTCATGTCGTACATGTCAGATCCCCCTTCAAACAACAAATAGTTGAAGACTTGCTACCTGGGTAGAGAAGGACTCAACTTCAGTCCCAGAATAGGGTAGACCTGTGTGTTAGTTTAAAGGATTTAGCGTATGTTTCGCTAATCCAATGTATTATAACCACCAGAATGCCAATTAATTGGTTTTACTGTATGGCTAGTATTTTTACAGAAGGATCTCTCTCTCTCAGATAAACACTCATTCCCAAGAACATTATTAGAATTTTAATCCATAATAACAAATGGTGTCTCTGCGGGTTAGCATTTAGCCAACCCACTCCCTTGCCAAGAGAATCACATAAAATCCAATAAGTATTTGCACTGAGGCACTGAGACGTGGACAATACACATTACTGGACCCGCATCAGATGTCAACACAAACACAGAAAAGGAAGAGAACGCAAACAAAGCAAACAAAAGGAGGGTGGGTGGAAAATGAAACTCTTTAGAGGACAGAACAGAGAGTGAGTCAGCAGCACGTCGGACAGATGTTCCCCTCAGATTAATATTCTCACTCCCAGTGTGTGTGTGTGTGTGTGTGTGTGTGTTATCCTACCACGGACTCGCTATGCTGTCTGATTTCATGCCTCCTGAGCAGCGAGAATGGAAAGACCCCTCTCCTGCAGTCATGGCACTGTCACAAGATTTTAATAAATGATACTAACAAACGGGAATATCAGTCTCTCACCGGATGACGCGATGCATGCGGCAGCAACTGGGGCTAAATTTAGCTCCACTCCCTCCCCATTGCACGGAGAACAACAGCGATCACACTGTTTTACGACCGGCGCCAATTTCTTTATGCATTTTTTAACTACGGAAGTCTTTAGTTCTATAATGTCTCTTTCGGGCTTCAATTCACCCCTCCTGGCTTTGCTGTTGTTATGTACCCTAATCAGCACGTGTCCAATGGAAAACAGCATTGAGACAGAACTTTTTTTCAGACATCCACCAACCGCCCATTCACTGTGGTCTTAATTGATCACAAATTTGATAGCAGACAATTAATAATTGAGCAGTGTTTGCTAATTAAGTCTTGGAGTGGGCTAGTGGAATACTCTATCCTGTTTCCTAAGGCACATGTAAATTGACACACCTGAGAAATAAGTGATGGGTGTGCTTGATTTCGATCTGCCTCAGATAGAGTCATTTCCTCTCCTGAAAAATGCTTGATCAGATTTCAGGCTGGCGTGTGTGTACTTGCAAGCCTGTGTGTGTGTGTGTGTGTGTGCGTGCGTGCGTGCGTGTGTGTGAATACAAAAATACAAACACACAAATAGACTGTGACCTCCAACTTCATACTCTAGTTCAGACTGATCTCTCACTATTGTCTTGTGAGTGACTCTTCAGGCCTTTCAGAGTGTTACGGTCTACTGGATGAGAACTTCTATTATCTGTAAAAGGAAACTCATTACTGTAACACATCTCAGGACTCTAAAATAAAGCCTTATCATATCCAGACCCATTTTCAAAGCCTAATCCCTGGTCCCTTGCCTTATTCTTACCCCTTTTCAGAACCCATATTCTGGATAGTTCTCATGCTAGTGGTCTGCATCTCAAATGGCACCCTATTCCATATACAGCAGTGCACTACTTTTGACCAGAGACGTAATAGGGAATATGACCCTTTGGGACACAGCCAAATCTATTTTGCCGATTGCTTTCTTGCTCTGTTTAATTCTGTTTTGTCTCACTATGGGTCTCCCATCCTCCCATCCGACTGCACTCGACACCTCTAAGCTTTTTCTTCCTGGGCAGTATTCATGTGGAACGCCTACTTTAGTCAGGGCAGAACAACCACCACACACACAACATGCACACCGGCATGGAGACACATGCACTTGCTTGCAAGCACGCCCACACACACACACACACACACATACACACCGGCATGGTACACACCTCCCTATTTCTCTCAGCGGGAGATTTTCGACAAAAACACAACCTGTCTGTCCCACTAATCAGAGTAGAGGTGTGATTGATGGACAGTGAGCAGAGTGCCTCTGGTAGTGCTTTGGGCCTGCAGGTAGGCTGGCTGGCTGCTCATCGCTCATGCCTCCCTTGGCTCCATGCCAGCCCCCCTGGCACTGCTTGTATGCTGCAGGCTGCAGAGACACTGACCACTGGGAGACATACAGGGGAAGGGGGGCGGGGCAGGCAGGTGATCATGCAAGGGAGCGTTTAGGTAGTTGGATGGTAGGAATGTGACAATTGTCCTACTGGAGGAGAAGGAGGTGGAGGGGGGGTATGCTCATGTTTGATAGCCATTTCTACAAGGGCATTTGGAAGAGGATGTGGATAACTTACAACTGTTTTTGTCACAGTAAAACAGAGGGAGGACAGAGGAAGAGGGATGGAAATCATCATGTCGTGCCATGTGGAATAAATAGACAGGACACCAGTGATACAACGTCCATCCATGTCTGGGCATAAGGATCTGTCTCTGGTTCCAAAGGTTGCTTGTTCAAAAGTTGTTTCTGATATTTTTGTTTTAAGCCTACCCCAAACCTTAACCCATACCTTAACCATTTAGAGTTAATGCCTAAACGTGACCTTGGAAAGATACAGAAAACTCACCAAACACTTCGAAACATTTGGTACAACTTCGAATTTTGACATTTGAGAAACATGGGAGAACGTCTAATTCTGACGTGAGACTGCTTGTTGATGCAACCTGCTAACATGTACAGTGTAATAAATATATGACTCAACTCTCTCAGAAACCGCTGTAAATGGGTCAACATTCAAGGTTTCTTAGGCAAGCACAGTGAATCACTCTATATCCTATCAGCTAAAGATACCAGGTACACGTGTACCTGCACGCACACACAAACACACACACACACATCACACACGCACACGCATAAGCACACAAATCACATACATACATACACACAGTCACACACACACACCACCCGGGTATACTGGATATTACATCCATCTCCAAGGATGGGGCTTGGAGGCAGCAGCAGAGCAAACATGTACTGATGAAGAAATAGCATATTCATTCCTGATTAGTTGAATCATAATAACAGGAGATCGGCTCTACCCTATCCAAGCTGCGTTTCCTCACCTATGTAACCGATAGCTATTTTATTCTTTCCAGAATGTTAACCTCTAATATGCCATAGCAATTATGCACGTTCATGTCAAATTTCAGACATGTTTATTACCATGTGTTTTTGCAGTGCATTCAAAGACTACAGCCTAATTTGCTGTGTCTCAAATGCCACCCTATTCCCATAGAGCACTATGCACCCTGGTAAAAAGTAGGGCACTATTACTATATAGTGAATAGGGTGCCATTTGGGACATACCCCATGACTGCCTACAATATTTTAGTGAGCTTGGTTAACATTTAAAGGGAGCATTCCGTTTTCTCTTCATAATCCTTATTGCTACATGGTCGGCAGTATAATGAAACCACGGGCTGCTCTTGGAAATGAGGTGGTTAGAAAGATAATCATTGATTTGGGGAGTCAAAGCAACCTGGTATTCCATTTGGTTTCCATGTTGATTCTAAACCTTAATTAAGTTTTCCGTGGCTGTCTAGCGTACTTTCTCCTCTGCTTGGAAACTGATCGCTGAATGATTAGTTGATGAGATTCTGAACTGCAGACTGAGCCCTGTTATGAACATAAGGCTTAAATGCCTCAAAGGACTTCTCACATATAACATCCACGCACAAGTTTAAAGACAAAGAAGCGAGAAATTGACAGAAAATGCTTGTGTTGGTGTTTTATACCTCTGAATCATGGTAGCACACCATTGTGGGTTTGTGTTGTTGTAAAGAAAGGAGAGGGGGAAACTGTGCAGTGAAGATGTACTTGTGTATGTATGTATGTATGTATGTATGTACCGTATGTGTGTGTGTGTGTGTTTGTGTGTGTCCATGCATGTACAGTGCTTTCAGAAAGTATTTATACCCCATGACTTATTCCACAGTCATCTTGGGTATGTCTGTATCAGCTTTACACATCTGGATTTGGGGATTTCCTCCCATTCTTCCTTGCAGATCTCCTGAAGCTCTGTTAAATTAGATGGGGAGCGGCTCTGTTAAATTAGATGGGGAGTCTTTCCACATACTTTCCATGGGATTCAAGTCTAGACTTTGGTTGGGCCACTCAAGGTCTTTCACATTTTTGTTCTGAAGCCATTCCAGCATTACTTTGGTTGTATGCTTGAGTCATTTCCACTCTAAGGTTGTTTGCATTCTGAAGCAGATTCTCATCAAGGATTTTCCTGAATTTGGCTCCATTCATTGCTCCCTCTATTCTCACCCGCCTCCCAGTCCCTGCCACTGAAAAGCATCCCCATAGCATGATGCTGCCACCACCATGCTTCACGCTAGGGATGGTGTTAGACAGGTGATGATCGTGCCTGGTTTTCTCCAGACATAGCACTTTGCATTCAGGCCAAAGAGTTATGATCTCAGAGTCTTTCACATGCCTTTTTGCAAACTCCAGGCATGCTGTCATGTGCCTTTTTCTCAGGATGTCTGTAGTCTGGTAACTCTCCCATAAAGCCCAGATTGGTGAAGTTCTGTAGAGGTTCTCCCATCACAGCCAAGGAACTCTGTAGTTATGTCAGAGTGGTTGTTGTGTTCTTGGTCACCTCCCTGATCGAAGGTCCTTCTTGACCGGTTGCTCAGTTTGGTCGGGCAGCCAGCTCCAGGCAGAGTCTGGGTAGTTCCATATTTTTTAAATTTCCCAATGATGAGAACCACTGTGCTCTTGGAAACTTACAACACTCCAGCAACAGCTTTATACCCTTCCCCAGATATACAGTGGTTTGCGAAAGTATTCACCCCCTTGGTATTTTTCCTATTTTGTTGCCTTACAACCTGGAATTAAAATATTTTTGTGAAGGTTTGTATCATTTGATTTACACAACATTCCTACCACTTTGAAGATGCAAAATAAAAAAGTCAATACTTTCTAGAGTCACGTTTTGCAGCAATTACAGCTGCAAGACTCTTGGGGTATGTCTCTATAAGCTTGGCACATCTAGCCATTGGGATTGTTGCCCATTATTCAAGGCAAAACTGCTCCAGCTCCTTCAAGTTGGATGGGTTCCGCTGGTGTACAGCAATCTTTAAGTCATACCACAGATTCTCAATTGGATTGAGGTCTGGGCTTTGACTAGGCCATTCCAAGACACTTAAATGTTTCCCCTTAAAACGCTCAAGTGTTGCTTTAGCAGTATGCTTAGTATCATTGTCCTGCTGGAAGGTGAACCTCTGTATTAGTCTCAAATCTCTGGAAGACTGAAACAGGTTTCCCTCAAGAATTTCCCTGTATTTAGCGCCATCCATCATTCCTTCAATTCTGACCAGTTTCCCAGTCCCTGCCGATGAAAAACATCCCCACAGCATGATGCTGCCACCACCATGCTTCACTGTGGGGTTGGTGTTCTCGTGGTGATGAGAGGTTATTGGGTTTGCGCCAGACATAGCGTTTTCCTCGATGGCAAAAAAGCAAAATTTTAGTGTCATCTGACCTTTGTGCCTTTTTCCATATGTTTTGGTAGTCTCCCACATGCCTTTTGGCAAACACCAAACGTGTTTGCTTATTTGTTTCTTTAAGCAATGGATTTTTTCTGGCCACCCTTCCGTAAAGCCCAGCTCTGTGGAGTGTACAGCTTAATGTGTTCCTACGGACAGATAGTCCAATCTCCGCTGTGGAGCTTTTTAGCTCCTTCAAGGTTATCTTTGGTCTCTTTGTTGCCTCTCTGATTAATGCCCTCCTTGCCTGGTCCGTGAGTTTTGGTGGGCGGCCCTCTCTTGGCAGGTTTGTTGTGTTGCCATATTTTTTATAACCCAACCCTGATCTGTACTTCTTCACAACTTTGTCCCTGACCTGTTTAGAGAGCTCCTTGGTCTTCATGGTGCCGCTTGCTTAGTGGTGTCGCAGACTCTGGGGCCTTTCAGAACAGGTGTATATATACTGAGATCATGTGACACTTAGATTGCACACAGGTGGGCTTTATTTAATTAATTATGTAACTTCTGAAGGTAATTGGTTGCACCAGATCTTATTTCGGGGCTTCATAGCAAAGGGGGTGAATACATATGCACGCACCACTTTTCCATTTTCTATTTTTTTTATTTTTTTAAAAACAGGTTATTTTTTTCATTTCACTTCACCAACTTGGACTATTTTGTGTATGTCCATTACATGAAATTAAAATAAAAATCCATTTAAATTACATGTTGTAATGCAACAAAATAGGAAAAACGCCAAAGGGAATACTTTTGCAAGGCACGGTATGCCTCATCACAATTCACAAATCTCGAAGGTCTACAGATAGTTCCTTGGACTTCATGGTATACTTTTTGATTTGTCATGCACTATCCACTGTGGGACCTTATATAGACAGGTGGGTTTCTTTCTAAATCATGTCCAAATCATTGAATAGACCACATGTGGACTCCAATCAAGTTGTAGTGACGTTTCAAGGATGATCAATTGAAAATCGATGCACCTGAGCTCAATTTGGAGTGTCATGGCAAACGGGTGTCAATACTTATGTAGATGTATTTTATTTTAATTGAACCTTTATTTAACTAGGCAAGTCAATTAAGAACAAAATGTTATTTACAATGACGGCCTACCAAGAGGTGGAAGGCCTCCTGTCCGGACAGAAGCTGGGATAAAAAATGAAATATAGGACAAAACACACGTCACAACAAGAGAGACACCACAACACTACATAAAGAGAGACCTAAGTCAACAACACAACATGGCAGCAATACAACATGACAACACAACATGACAACAGCACAACATGGTAGCAACACAGCACAACATGGTAGGAGCACAAACATAGTAAAAACATTGTTAGGCACAGACAACAGCACGAAAGGCAAAAAGATAGAGACAACAATATATCACGCGAATCAGCCACAAGTATCAGTAAGTGTCTATGGTCGTTTTTGAATGTAGAGATGGAGATTAAACTGTCCAGTTTGACTGGTTTTTGCAGCTTGTTCCCATCGCTAGCTGCAGCAAACTGAAAAGAGGAGTGACGCATGGATGTGTGTTTTTTTGGGGGGGGATCTTTAACAGATTGTAACTGGCAGAATTAGAGAATGAGGGTTGCAGTAGGTATCTCAGATAGGGGGAAGTGAGGCCTAAGAGGATTTTATAAATAAGCATCATCCAGTGGGTCTTGCGCCAGGTGTACATAGACAACCAGTTTACAGAGTACAGAGTGCAGTGATGTGTCCTAGAGCATTGGTGGCAAATCTGATGGCCGAATGGTAAAGAATATCTAGCCGCTCGAGAGCACCCTTACCTGCCGATCTATAAATTACGTCTCCATAATTTAGCACGGGTAGGATGGTCATCTGAATCAGGGTTAGTTTGGCAGCTGGGGTGAAAGAGGAGCGATTACGACAGAGGAAACCACTTCTAGATTTAACCTTAGCCTGCAGCTTTGATATGTGCTGAGAGAAGGACAGCGTACTGTATGAGTACTTGTATGAAGTACTTGTATGAGGTGACTACTTCAAGCTCTAAAACCTCAGAGGTACTAATCACACCTGTGGGGCAGGAGGGGGGCATCCTTCTTACCAAACCACATGACCTTTGTTTTGGAGGTGAACAACAATGGCAGAGAAAGCTTGCTGGACACTAAGAAAGCTTTGTTGTAGAGCATTTAACTCCAAGGAGGGGTCAGCTGAGTATAAAACTGTATCACCTGCATATACATGAATGAGAGAGCATCCTACTGCCTGAGCTATGTTGTTGATGGAAATTGAGAAGACAGGTGACAGGCAGTGGCTGAGACAGCAGATGTTCTGACTTTACACATTGCGCTCTTTGAGAGAGGTAGTTAGCAAACCAGGCCAAAAACCCCTCAGAGACACCAATACTCCTTAGCCGACCCAAAAGAATGGAATGGTCTACCGTATCAAAAGCTTTCGCCAAGTCAATAAAAATAGCAGTACAACATTGCTTGGAGTCAAGGGCAGTGGTGATATAATTTAGGACCTTTTAAGGTTGTTGCAGTGACACATCCACATCCGATGAGATATTTCTGAATTTCAATTTCAATACATTTGCAAAAATGTTTAAAAATGTTTTCGCTTTGTCATTATGGGCTATTGTGTGTAGATGGGTGAGAAAAAAATATTTCATCCATTTTGAATTCAGATTGCAACACAAGAAAATGTGGAATAAGGGGTATGAATACTTTCTGAAGATACTGTATGTCCGCATCAGTGTGCATACAGTGATGTCTAGGATTCAGTAGACTTAAAGTTTCCTCCTTCCGTTTCAATGGCATCCTAGAAGGATTAAAGGGGACAGGCGATAATCAGTGTCGAACAGAGAGAGTCTCAAATGAGCGTCGTAGCCTAGTGTTCTGTTGTACTAGTCCTGACTTGGCTTGACTCTGGGCTCTGACTGAGCTTGGTCTCAGCATGAACAGCCACCAGCCGGAAGCACAAGCTGTCACCAGCCACTACCGTAATGAAACCTCCTTCCTTTACCATCCCCTATACCAGCTAGCAAAACCCCAACCCCCCACCCCTCTGACAGTCACTGTACGGTACATACTGTACCTCTCATTCAATTTACTACTATTTACCCACCAACACTCCACAGTTCCTAATGTAACGCCACCATTGACAGTATCACCCCCTGCCACCTACTGTATACCCATCGCCAACACTCCCCACCTTCCAACCTCCTGTCCCACTGCCTCTCCAGACAGGCCATTGGATGAATGTCAAATATTGACCTGAGCTTGTGAAATCAAGTTGATCCTCCCACTCATCCCAAACCTTTATGTACAATAGTGACAACAGTGTCAGCAAAGGCCTCTCACCCAGACCCTCACTAACCTCTCCATATGATTACAATAATAATAATTATCATCTCTGCTAATCACATCCTCTGCTCATTATTCTACGTAAACAGGTGACTAGATGCAGAGGACCAATCATGCGAATGTGCAGGTATAACTGCAGAGAGAGGGGAGCGTGATTAGACTGATTAATGATGTCATTAGCCATAATTGCGGCTGGAATCAATGAGCTCCCATGTGCCGTTTATGTAATGCTGAAATGCACTGTTCCCTGCCACCGTGCGTAAATTTGGGCGTGCATGATAGGTGTGAAATCGATAGAATGGCCATAAAATGCTAAAGTCCATCTTTCGGTGAAGCTCCGATTTCGTGCGTCATTGAACTCTGCGTAGAATAGTTTTTCTCTCCCCCATTTGCATATTTCTCAGAGAAAGGTGGCAGTCATTGGAATGTCAGTAATATCCATAACGGTCTTGTCTGTCCGTGTAATCTTCCATCCAGGGTGTGTACACACACACACACACACACACACACACACTCCATTGTGAAACTCTTATTAGTAAAGTCTTCTTCTTGTCCTTTGATGAGGGGATAAAAGCCAGATCACATCAACTGGAGAGATGTGATGGAAATAATAGTCAACTTAATACACTCGTGTTAGTCCAAGCAGTCACAAATCCTTTTTTAACAAGCACGGCCACACACATACACACAAATAGGCGCACAAGCAGTCATGCACACACACAAATACGAGTGTAAACACACACACACATACGCAGACAGACACACACACACTTTTACAATTGTCTATTTATTGCTGTTTTCCTATCCTTCAATTACTCTCTTTTTCCACAAACAACCATCTTCTGCCTACAAAACAATAACCAAATGAAACCATGTGAAACCATCAACATATTGCATCTCTTCTAACTGAGGAAAGCTAAATATCATTTAAAAGACCCAGTACAGTCAAAAACATGATTTGCCTGGGTTTAATATATATTTTCACACTATGAGGTTGGAATAATACTGTGAAGTTGTGAAATGTATAACGATGCCATTTTAGTGTAAGAGCAGTTTGAAAAGACCGTCTGAAATTTCAGCTTCTTTTGTTGGGATGGAGTTTTGGCCAGACAGGCAGTAAATTAGTTAGTAGACCAATAAGAAAGAGAGTTCCACACCTCTCTGCCCAAACAGTCCTAGCTAAATTCTTGCTTGAGAAATTGCTCTTCGCTAAGAAGCCATTTTTGTTTATTTTTGACCAATTGAATTGAAATCAATCACACTAAGTTACTTGTTACCCAGAAATGATTTGATTTTGAGATACAAATCTCTTCATTGGATCATTTAAATGTATAGCATTACTGTAGATACCATTGCCATGAGCAACCACTCACCACCCAGTAAGAAATGTTCTTAGCTGTGGGTGACGTAACCTTCCCTTTACAGTAGCATGTGTTGTGTGTGTCCTCTGGTCCCAGGGGTGAAGGGTCAAACCCCCAGTACTCCTAATGTCCCATAAATATTTCTGTCTGTGTCACAACCACTCAGACTCATTTTGAAACCACTGTAGTCTGTCTCTCCTTTGATTATTCTCTCTCACACCCTGCCTTCAGCATCTTTCTCTCTCTAGATATATACATGTCTGCCTGCCTCTCCTCTCTCTGCCTCTCTCTCTCCTTTTTGCATGTACACATATTTTTCCAACCGCTACTCCAATCGTGCGTTCCTGTTATGTACCCAGCCAGATTTTAAAATAGCTCATCTGTGACAGGGCTTTGACAGTGAGAGCACTCTCTGGCTGATTTGTTCTCATTTTCACACTGAAATGCTTTGCTCCTACTGGCTCACTCTGATGTGGTTCTGTGTTGATGGCGATGAGATGATTTGAGTGGTTGCTTTAATCTTTGCCGTTCCTTCTATATTTTTTAAAAAGAAAGACCTGATGGAATTGTTCCCTTTAAATGGCTTTGGGATTAGGAGGGAGGGAGGGAGGGAGGGAGGGAGGGAGGGGGAGGGAGGGAGGGAGGGAGGGAGGGAGGGAGGGAGGGAGGGAGGGAGGGAGGGAGGGAGGGAGGGAGGGAGGGAGGGAGGGAGGGAGGGAGGGAGGGAGAAGGATAGCGATAGGGGAAATATGGAGAGAAAGAGAGAGAGAGAGAGAGAGAGAGAGAGAGAGAGAGAGAGAGAGAGAGAGAGTGAGTAAAGACAAGGTAAAAAGACATGGGGTCCTGTCTACTCTGAGGCAGACCATCAGTACACTCTTAGAAAAGAGAGTGCTATCCAGAACTTAAAAGGGTTCTTAGGCTGTCCCCATATGTAATTTTGAGTTCCATGTAGAACCCTTTCTACAGAGGGTTCTACATGAAACCCAAAAGTGTTCTACCTGGAACCAAAAAGGGTTCTACCTGGAACCAAAAAGGGTTCTACATGGAACTTAAAAGGGTTCTTATACAGGGAAAGAACCCTTTTGGAATGCTTTTTTCTAAGAGTGTAGTGTCAGTTGTGTTGGATATGTATGAGTGGCCAGTGGGCAAACTTGTGGCCTGGGGAATTCTAAAAGGCCTATGTGAACAGCTCAATGTTCACACACACCCTGACTGTCTGTCTGACTGATTGTCAGCCTGTGGGTGACCACTGTCACTCACAGTCTAACACACAGATAAACATACACACATACACACACACACACACTCACAGCTGTCACTCACAACACTCGCTGACTGATTCGAATGTGAGGGACAGCGCTAACCGCTAGCCAATGCAGTCTAACGATCTGACCACTCTGCCATTCTGTCTGTCTGTGAAGAGGACAACACGTCTGGTCTGACTGACAGACACCCACGGCTAATGGCAGAGGGGAAACAAAGCCTGTGAACAACAGGAAGTAGCTGTATTTGATTACAACCAGCTATACTTACAAACAGGTAAGGCCTGTGTCATGAATACCAACACCTGTCTGACTGAGAGAAAGGTGTTTGAGAGATGTGTTTGTTTGGAGAGAAACATGACTGGAGAGAGCAGTAGGGATTGTGATAGAGTGGTAGTAGTCATAGGGACTGACGGGGCATTTATAGCCCTAAATCACAAATATTTATTTGGCATGGTGGAAGCGGTGTAGCAGTGTTTAACAGCGTGTGTGTGTGTATGTGTGTGTGTTTGTGTGCTTGTGTGCATGCCTGACTGTGTGTGTGTGTGTTCGGCCACACTGGTGCAGGTGAAATAGAAGTGAAACGGAGGGCTACGTTAACTTGTAGAATACAATAACGTCTCTGTCTACTGCAGTTTGGACCACTTGTCTTTGGTAATAAAGGTTGAAGGAAAATTACTATTCCTGCAGAGTAGATGGGATGGGAGTGTGTGTGGGTTGAGGTGTGTGCTTGAGTGGAAGGCGAGACGAGGTGACTAGGGAGCCTTTTTTGTGTGTGTGTGTGTGTGTGTGTGTGTGTGTGTGTGTGTGTGTGTGTGTGTGTGCGTGCGTGTGTGCGTGTGTGCGTGCGTGTGTGTGTGTGTGTGTGTGTGTGTGTGTGTGTGTGAGACAGAGAGAGAGAGAGAGAGAGACTTCCAGTATGACTTACCCAGAGGGGAACAGCAAGGTCACTTCACACTGCTTGTCCTCTATGCAGCATGGGGACTAGGGAGATTGCCCCTCAGGCTACAGTACAGTTGAACATACGGCTGTGATGGTGATGAATTTGGGGACTCACAATTAATCTTACTAGATTTACCTTGGTTTGACTGTGGCTTAGATTTATGACTATGGTGACACTGTGATGAGGTAACTGTAGCAGCCTATGTAGAACATCCATTTACAATACAACATTTGGCAATATAATTTATGTCACAACTTACAAGTCTATTTTTATGTGGAGAATGTGACACATTTACAGTACACCCACTACTCTAACACATACACAACAAAACAAGCTACAGCCTGGCAGGACCCTGGGCCCTGCTCTCTACATGACATTCAACCCTCCAACACTCTCACAAGCAAACATATACACACACAGGCACACACATCCACACCTCCCTCTGCAGACTAATGGTCCTATTACCCTGAAAGGTCGGTTAAATCTCCTAGCACAAGGAGGAGAGGGGGGGCGTATTGCAGTGGCCATCGGGTAAAGAGAGCAACATTCCATATCACTCTGGCTGCTCTGCCTGCGCTTTTGGAGTGACTGAGGCACCAATTGGTATTCATGAAGAATCCTTAAGATGTTGTTTTCTCAGAATTCCCCCACTGATCATTTCAGCACGGTAATGTGTGTGTGTGTGTGTGTGTGTGTGTGTGTGTGTGTGTGTGTGTGTGTGTGTGTGTGTGTGTGTGTGTTGGGGGTAAAAATAGGGCGGAGGCCCCAAAACAGGGGTAAAATTGCAGTCATTGTGACAAATAGGCAAATTGGTCTTTATAAAGTGAATGATATAAGAATAGTAGGCAAAGACAGGAGGGAAGGTTCGCTTGTTATTAGGATTCATACATGTATGAAAAATCAAGTTGCTACGTGACCACAAATTACTTAGGCCGCGTTCCTCAGTTAAGGCCGAGGCGACGCAAAAACAAACGGTGGCTTGCCACGTCATCGACCATGTCATCGACTGACAAAAAGCTATAACAGCTGATACTTAAAATACCTATCCAGGCGTTGTTAGATCTTTCAGGCGTCAGCAACATCTAAGCTATGGAAGGCAGACTTAGCTTCCTCTGCTATCTACATTGAGTGAGATCAAGCAGTGAGATATTGAATGACATGGATAGGCTACTCTGATATTCTAGGCTTCTCTGAGCTCTGTCACAGAGCAGTTTCCATCAGAGCTATTAAAGTAGATGTGTCCTGTTGCCTTGGCATCAGGTCTAGATCAAGCCCTGTTGTGATATAGGGCATATCCTGGTCAACAAACAGATACATTGGTCTGTCTGACCTTGTGCTGCCTGCTGTGGTTCAGGAGCTGACAACTGTACTGACACCAGTGGATTACTTAAACCATCCTTTGTTCAACCTTTTTTTAAAGGGGAAAACACCCTTGAGGTTAAACACCTCTTTTGAGAGTGTGATGTTGTCTTAACAATGTTGCATGTGAAATAAGATTAGAACTGTAAAGCAATCTAATATTGTTAGTTTATGGTAAGTAAGGAGCAAGACATAATTCAGCCTCCTACCAATAGCCTATAAAATACAGAGGCTTTATTTTGTGCCCATGATGAAAATGTAGAGAAGGGTTATTTGTCTCTTATCTTCAGCAGCTCTTTTCCTTTTGTTAAGGGGAATCTATTGTGTGTGTATGTTTGTGTGTGCCTGCGTGAATTTGCTTGTGTGTTATATATATATATAGATATATATAGATATAGATATATATAGATATGCTGGGAGAGGCTATGCTTCCGCTCCTCTTCAAGCGGACTTTCATTTTGCTGCTGGCTGCGCGCTGTTAATGACCGTAGTATACACACTCGCCCTATGAAGTCACGGTAGCGTCACGGTAGCGCTGGAATTTCTCCTCTCCTCGGTCCGGGGATGTGCATCTGGACAGGACTGTGTCCTCGCGACAGCGACGCGCCGCATTCCTCCGCTCCTCTCCTACGGAGGACATAAAACCCCAGGCTCTGGTAGCTTATCTTGGACGGGATGGCCGGTGCTAAGTGCCTTCTGAAGACGCCGAGGTATGTGTACGGAGCGTGTTAATTAATACCGCGACTGTTGCGAGAGTTTAAACCAATTGCAGATTTTCCTTCAAATGAATGGTCCCGTATTGACTGTAAATAAATGTTAGCCTATCTAACCTTTTTTTCGTTGCAATGCAATTGGTTGTTTATGTGTAAATGACAAAACTGCAATAATGTAGCCTAAATACGGTAACAATGTTTTGAATTGTATTTTTTGGTACAGTAGACTGTATCAGCACAGCCTGCACAGAGCAGTAGCCTGTATCAGCACAGCCTGCACAGAGCAGTAGCCTGTATCAGCACAGCCTGCACAGAGCAGTAGCTTAAACAAGTGCTGTGCTCCAGCTCTCGAGCTGTCGACTCAGAGGACATTAGGAAAAATATACAACTGAAGCAGGAAAACACAAGATCGATAATAATCTAGCCAATAGATGGAATTTAATTTTTCCAAAGATTATGCATTTCATCTGTCTACGTATTTTAATTATCAATGGGTTTTATTAGCCTAGACTACTAAATATGTGTTATGATTATTTGAATTATGAAAAAATTGTGTAAGCACTGTGTCGTGTGGCTAACCAAAAATGCCCACTTTGCGTGTGCAGTGCCACGCATTTGGAGACATAGCCTAACCATCTTGGTTCACTTCAATGGGCAATACAGAGTAGCCTAAAGACAAACAAATGTCAATCAATGCATAACCTAATACCTCATGCATTAATTTGATCGGTTTGCCAGGGGCAGACTGGGACAAGAATTCACCCTTGGCATTTTATCCACACCAGCCCACATCACTGAGCATGGAGAAAACTCACCCCCCTTCTCTGGTGTCACTCTGCATCTTCTTGTTCTCTGTCTGTCGGTCTGTCTGTCAGCTTAAGCCACAATGCCTATAGGCTTACATTATAAAAGCCAAGCTAACGACTTAGGCAATGTTGTAAATTAGTGCCTGTCATATGCACTGGCGATTTTAGCATGTAAATCGTGGTGGGGCAAAAGAAAATAATGTGGGATGCATGACGGCAAAGCCACTACACAACACTAAACAATACATTCATTGCGCTATACCACTGCTACACCTGGCTATCAGCGGAGCCTTGTCTGGCAGCGAAACAGTTCATTCAGCCTCATTTACTACCTTTAAAAAAACATAGCTGATATGGCTGACTTGCTTATTAAACAAATGTGGTTTCTACTGACAATTGAGATGTACAAACTATGGCATAAGGGGACGACAAGCAGATAAGAGGCAATCCGTAATTTTGATTAAGACAATAATGAGCGAGCTAGGATGGACTAGTCAATATAACTATTTGTTCAGCACTTTTGAAATGTACAGTGACAGAATTCAGAACATGGGCAGTTCTTACAGTGTTTTCCCTGTACACCAAGTCAGAACCATTAGGATAAATAAAGGGGGCAATTAAGCAGGCAATGAGAGCTCTTACAATAATCAATGATTACATTTCTCAAAAACAGGTTATAGGCCACATGTGCACCACCAAGTCAGAACAGATGGCGAAATTAAGAGGTGAAAATAGACCAAATTATTAGGGTGAGGCACATGGGCTACTAACAGCTTACTACACAACATACACTTAGTATTACTTTCTTAGCTACAGTATACATATCACATCATTTATGCAGCAGCATACAAGACATGTTTGGACTCACCTTGTTGTGCTGTGCTCACTTGAACAGGAAGGTGGCGCGGCATTCCTTCGTGGGCAAATTTTGTCATCAAACTTTTGACATCAAAGTCTGGCATTCTCTGGATTTATGGTGCTTTCAAGACAACTGGGAACTCTAGAAAAAAAAAGCTTGAATCATGATGACGTCAGTGATCTTCAGGTCGTAGCTCTAGAAAGAGACCCGAGTTCCCATATTTACATTCTGATTTACATTCTGAACATATTTTTCCAGTCGGAGCTTGTTTTTCCAGAGTTTCCAGTTGTCTTGAACTCACTAAAGTCAGATTCTGCAGTTCGGAGTTAACAGTTGTTTTGCGCGCAGCACAAGTCATTCTTCATTGACAGCATGGCCAATTTTAAATGTTTATCATTTTAAGCTTGGAAAAGAGACCCTTAAATCTTAGACTTGGGACCCCCACAGCCACTCCACTGAATAGCAGGCTAATGATTGCTTTGCAATGCTTGCAGTTAGCCACTCATTGTTGAATTTGCTATTTCCAACTTGTTGTGTAATGTTTATGTCCAATGGTCGATGAGCACCGATATGTTTTATCTATAATTTCTCTTCATTATTTCTCTTCATATGACAAGGATTAAAAATGATTTGCCAGTAGATCGTCGTCTTGATTCATCATGATGACTGCTAGCTAAGATAGAAAGTATGATGTTGACATGATCAGTCCAATCAATGCTTCTGTAGATATAACGTGATTTGACGTCATTTTATCTGTGGACAATGACCTTGAGCCTTCTTGGATGGGCACTTCTAATGGAACTCTATGGCAGCACCCAGGGGGATAGAATTTTAGAGATCTAACCTTAGACTTGGTGATGACGTGGTGTCCCCATGAGTGACAGAACACTGAGCCAATCATGGCACAACGCTCTGTATTTTCTGCTGGCTTGCCCCACCACCACAGAAAGCACTGAGCTAGGCTGAAACTCCTGCATTTTGGAGCTGCCTTACTCAAGAAAACAAAAAAGAGACCATGTTTGTATGAAGCTTTATTAATTAATTGATAACATTTTTTTTCATTATTTGCAAACTGATATGTGACAGGTATTAATGATAAAATAACATGCAAAACAGGCAAGTCTATTTTTTTATTTTATTTTTGCAAAAAATGCTGGGCTCAAAACAGGTGGCCCAAACCTGAATGACGGGTCGCCACTGGTCATATGTGTTCCCCTGAATCAACACCTACCCTAATTGTTAATTACTTTTACAGTGCTCCAGACTAACGTCATTCATTGTCAGGGATCGGCCCCTTCAATTTTCGCCTAAAATGACATACCCAAATCGAACTGCCTGTAGCTCAGGCCCTGAAGCAAGGATATGCATATTCTTGTTACCATTTGAAAGGAAACACTTTGAAGTTTGTGGAAATGTGAAGGAAATGTAGGGGAACATAACACAATAGATCTGGTAAAAGATAATACAAAAAACAACCCTTTTTTGTATATTTTTTTTGGTACCTTCATATTTGAAATGCAAGAGAAAGGCCATAATGTATTATTCCAGCCCAGGTGAAATTTAGATTTTGGCCACTAGTTAGCAGCAGTGTATGTGCAAAGTTTCAGACTGATCCAATGAACCATTGCATTTCTGTTCAAAATGTTGTATAAATACTGTCCAAATGTGCCTAAATTGTTTATTAATAACTTTTCATGTTCAAAACTGTGCACTCTCCTCAAGCAATAGCATGGTATTCTTTCACTGTAATAGCTACTGTAAATTGGACAGTGCAGTTAGATTAACAATAATTTAAACTTTCTGACAATATCAGATATGTCTATGTCCTGGGAAATGTTCTTGTTGCTTACAACCTCATGCTAATCAGATTAGCCTACGTTAGCTTAACCATCCCGCAGGGGACCCACCAATCCTGAAGAAGTTGAATAAAATAAAATACAATTGGTAGCACAGGTGCTCCCAACTTAAAAAATATTAGGAGCGCAACATACCCATGAGACCTATAGGCCTATGCCCTCACAATGGCAGGTGCGCAGTTAGTGCGCACCCTGCTAAATATCTCAAAGCCATATCAGATATCTTGGTTGTAAAATAGTTGCTATTGAGCTGAATATTGAGAGTTAAGAAATAAAACATTTAAAAATAGCTACAGAAAGCTTAGAGTCTTCTCTCTTCGACAGGGAGAAGGGAGGGGACAAAGCTTCCAAAGCTGTTTTTCCCGCAATTGCATTTTTAAATGTTTTATGATCAGAACACTTTTTTCTCTCGAGCGCATTTGTGCGCATGGGGGGAGAGGAAAGTGTCTCGCTCATCACAGCAACATGCCCCAGCGAAGGCACGGGGCAGGGCAGACACTCATTACAGGAATCATGAAGATAATGCACATTACTGTTGGCAGGGTTGTGGAGTAACAGATGAACTATAATCCATTATGTGACCAGCAAAAATATTGTAATCAGATTACAGATACTTTAGAAAAACTAGACGATTACTTTCAAATACAGTGCCTTGCGAAAGTATTCGGCCCCCTTGAACTTTGCGACCTTTTGCCACATTTCAGGCTTCAAACATAAAGATATAAAACTGTATTTTTTTGTGAAGAATCAACAACATGTGGGACACAATCATGAAGTGGAACAACATTTATTGGATATTTCAAACTTTTTTAACAAATCAAAAACTGAAAAATTGGGCGTGCAAAATTATTCAGCCCCTTTACTTTCAGTGCAGCAAACTCTCTCCAGAAGTTCAGTGAGGATCTCTGAATGATCCAATGTTGACCTAAATGACTAATGATGATAAATACAATCCACCTTTGTGTAATCAAGTCTCCGTATAAATGCACCTGCACTGTGATAGTCTCAGAGGTCCGTTAAAAGCGCAGAGAGCATCATGAAGAACAAGGAACACACCAGGCAGGTCCGAGATACTGTTGTGAAGAAGTTTAAAGCCGGATTTGGATACAAAAAGATTTCCCAAGCTTTAAACATCCCAAGGAGCACTGTGCAAGCGATAATATTGAAATGGAAGGAGTATCAGACCACTGCAAATCTACCAAGACCTGGCCGTCCCTCTAAACTTTCAGCTCATACAAGGAGAAGACTGATCAGAGATGCAGCCAAGAGGCCCATGATCACTCTGGATGAACTGCAGAGATCTACAGCTGAGGTGGGAGACTCTGTCCATAGGACAACAATCAGTCGTATATTGCACAAATCTGGCCTTTATGGAAGAGTGGCAAGAAGAAAGCCATTTCTTAAAGATATCCATAAAAAGTGTTGTTTAAAGTTTGCCACAAGCCACCTGGGAGACACACCAAACATGTGGAAGAAGATGCTCTGGTCAGATGAAACCAAAATTGAACTTTTGGCAACAATGCAAAACGTTATGTTTGGCGTAAAAGCAACACAGCTCATCACCCTGAACACACCATCCCCACTGTCAAACATGGTGGTGGCAGCATCATGGTTTGGGCCTGCTTTTCTTCAGCAGGGACAGGGAAGATGGTTAGAATTGATGGGAAGATGGATGGAGCCAAATACAGGACCATTCTGGAAGAAAACCTGATGGAGTCTGCAAAAGACCTGAGACTGGGACGGAGATTTGTCTTCCAACAAGACAATGATCCAAAACATAAAGCAAAATCTACAATGGAATGGTTCAAAAATAAACATATCCAGGTGTTAGAATGGCCAAGTCAAAGTCCAGACCTGAATCCAATCAAGAATCTGTGGAAAGAACTGAAAACTGCTGTTCACAAATGCTCTCCATCCAACCTCACTGAGCTCGAGCTGTTTTGCAGTGGCCTCCATTATTCTTAAATGTAAGACGTTTGGAAACACCAAGAATTTTCCAAGAGCGGGGGAGAAGGGCCTTGGTCAGGGAGGTGAGCAAGAACCCGATGGTCACTCTGACAGAGCTCTAGAGTTCCTCTGTGGATATAGGAGAACCTTCCAGAAGGACAACCATCTCGGCAGCAATCCACCAATTAGGGGTTTATGGTAGAGTTGTGAGACGGTAGCCAGTCATCAGTAAAAAGCACATGACAGCCCGCTTGGAGTTTGCCAAAAGGCACCTTAAGAATCTCAAACCAAGATTGAACTCTGTTCTGAATTAACCTTTATTTTTAACTAGGCAAGTCAGTTAAGAACAAATTCTTTGGCTGGCCTACACCAGCCAAATCCGGAGAACACTGGGCCAATTGTGCACTTCCCTATGGAACTTCCAATTCGAACCAGGGTGTCTATAGTGATGCTTCAAGCACTGAGATACAGTGCCTTAGACCGCTGCACCACTCAGGAGCCCCTGAATGCCAAGCGTCACGTCTGGAGGAGACCTGGCACCTTCCCTACGATGAAGCATGGTGGTGGCAGCATCATGCTTTGGGGATGTTTTCAGTGTCAGGGACTGGGAGACGAATCAGGATTGAGGCAAAGATGAACGGATCAAAGTACAGAGAGATCCTTGATGAAAACCTGCTTCAAAGCGCTCAGGACCTCAGACTGGGGCGAAGGTTCACCTTCCAACAGGACAACGACCCTAAGCACACAGCCAAGACAATGCAGGAGTGGCTTCGGAACAAGTCTCTGAATGTCCTTGAGTGGCCCAACCAGAGCCCGGATTTCCATCTCTAGAGAGACCTGAAAATAGCTGTCCACCAACATACCCCATCCAACCTTACAGAGCTTGAGAAGATCTCCAGAGAAGAATGCTTGTAGTGTCATACCCAAGAAGACTCGAGGCTATAATCAATGCCAAAGGCACTTCAACAAAGTACTGAGTAAAGGGTCTGAATACTTGTGTAAATGTGATATTTCAGGTTTTTATTTTTAATACATTTGCAAAAATGTCTAAAAACCTGGTTTTGCTTTGTCATCATGTTGTATTGTGTGTAGATTGATGAGGGGGAAAAAAACTATTTTATCCATTTTAGAAAAAGGCTGTAACGTAACAAAATGTGGAAATGGTCAAGGGGTCTGAATATTTTCTGAAGGCACTGTACTACAACTTCATATAACGTGTAAAGTAGTATGTCTGTACCATTTTCCATCTCAGCTGTGGACTCAGCGTTGTGTATCAGGTCCTGAAGCTCGGTTGTTGGTGAGTCGATGGCTCTGCAGGATGGCCTACTGTTTGAATACAGTAGGTCACTTTGGTCTCTACAGACTCTACAGTCACTACAGACTCTGGTTCAATTCCAGGCTGAATCACAACCAGCTGTGATTGGGAGTCCCATAGGGAAGCTCACAATTGGCCCAGCGTTGTCTGAGTTAGGGTTTGATAATAAGAATTTGTGCTTAATTGACTTGCCAAGTTACATAAATAAATTCAGGAATTTGCGTCACCAAACATCAGTCCAAAATCTTGCACAATCTACAGACAAGACACACTAAGACAATAACATCTCAGCTACCAGATTTCTAAGACATGGTCCTGTCGCCTTTGAAGGGTAGTAGCTCTGGCAATGACCACCCTGAGACATGGTCATGCTTTGGAAAAAACAATGCATCAACAAGTCATTCAAATGTCCTCACACATGCATGCTATGAAGTTGACAGAGTCCATTTCATTCAAACCATACCTGGTATGTCCAGAAACTGTAAAACACAGAGTATGTCAGAGGAGTTCTGTGAGTCATGGACGAGGTCTGTTTCATCTTGTCTTTTACAGTTGCTTCATCAGACGTGTGTATCATCAGCACGATGGCCTTTCGACAATGCCCTTCTTTCCTCAGCCAGTCTTTGTCCGTGAAGGGGTCTCTGTCAGCAGCTGGTCCACCTCCAACCAAACACACAACACTGGTATAAACAGTCCAACCAAACCCCATTACACTGAATTGTGAGAAAACCCCATAAAAAACATGTCTCACTCCCTTGTGAACACACATTCACGTGCTTACGCCCTGGCATGCCTGCACCCGAGCGAGCACAAACCATACACACACAAATAAAAGACTGAAGCTAATTTGTCACTGGTGCATGTTAGAATCTGGAAGAAAAGTTTAACAGTTGCAGGGACTGTGTAATGTTTAATGCTCCTCAGTCACCTTCACATACACAAAGCCTAATAAATGTAATCTTCAATTACAAGTGACCGAGGAGGAGCATGTGAACAACATCAGTGCTATGTTAGACAGCTTTACAACTTGAAACGTTATGCTGTGTTTATCATTTGAACATTTAGTGATGTTGTAGTGACAGTATCGGCAGAATGTGCCTTCAAAACAGCAAAACCATTTTAAAAAATGGTCTTACATCACTTCCCCTTGGCCCTATAACCCTATCAATGTGTGCAGATCCATAAGGTGAAAGCTCCACGACTACACTGCTTACATCTATCCACACCCTTCAACCCTGCAAACATCAAAGGGTTAGGGCTAAGGGGAAGTGATAGGGAGTGAATTGGTACCCAGATTTATTTTGAACTCACATAATCCGTCTTGCTTTTGGGGTCGGCTAGCTACGGGAACAAGGAAACTATTCCTCTTGCATATGCCTCCTTCACGTCGTTGTTCTGAACCCCTCCAAAAAGAAAAAATACTAAATTGGCAATAATACATGAATGCAAAACATTGATCTTAATGCGTAAAAAAAACGTAATGGTTTACCCATGATCCTCTGTCATATTTGCAACCAATATCTTGATCATATCACGTTTGCTGCGGTCAGCCAAGCTTTTTGTCCGAGCATACTTATTCATGATCCTTTCACCTCCAGCTTTGCTCTGGAAAATGTCCTCAATCATCTAACAAAAAGCACAGCATACACAGACCCTAGTACACCAGGATTCTTTATCAAAATATGTTTTATTGATTCCTCACCTCCTTCTGAAATCCCATTTGATAATAAGACTTAATGTTCCTCTCCTAAGTCATTGTTCTGTAGTTGGTTTTGAGAACGATGAGAAGAGGATATGAGGAGCCAAGGATTGACAAATTGAGAAAGAGCTCAGTGGTAGCCAGCCATCCTCCTGGAGAGCTACTGTGCAAGCATTGGTTTCAGCCCTGCTCCATCACCTGGCTATGTCACTAAACTGCACATTAGGATCTATCAAGTTTATTTAAGTCGATTAGAGCAGGACTGGAAAAATAGTACATACACTAAATAAATCTCCGGGAGTAAACCAAACCAAAATCACAAAGATGGAACCTCAGGAAGATCAATAAAGTTTTTAGTTATTAAAAGACAATCCTAGAAAATAATGAAAGGCTTACTTTGGCTGGACTATCTTCCTCTGCTCTCCTTTTTCTGTTAGGACTTTGTGTCTGGGTGTCACGTCCTGACCTTAGTTCCTTTTTTATGTCTCTATATTAGTTTGGTCAGGATGTGAGTTGGGGTGGGCATTCTATGTGTTGTTCTATGTTTTTGTATTTCTGTGTTTACCTGGTATGATTCCCAATCAGAGGCAGCTGTTTATCGTTGTCTCTGATTGAGAACCATACTTAGACAGCCTGTTTTCCCACTATGATTGGTGGGTAGTTGTTTTCTGTCTTTGTTTTAGTTACCAGATGGAACTGTTTCGGTTGTTATTTTTGTTACTTTGTATTTTAGTGTTCAGTGCTATGAAATAATATGGCGAACATTTACTCCGACCCTTCATACTCCTCCTCAGAAGAGGAGGAAAACTGTTACACAGGGTAAGAGTCGTCAGGGTCTAATGAACCACCAACATCCACGGAGCAGCTTGCAGAAGAGTTAACAGAATCTGCCCGGTACATTAATAAATGAAAGCTCGGTTCTCAACAATGCTACAGGGATAATACAACCAAATTGCATATCTGTTTCTTTACATTTTGGTTGTTAGTCATACTCTAAACCCCATTTAGCATGCTTTAAATGTCAGGCGCAAATAATCTGCTATGAAATCATTAACCTACAATTATATATGGGATGTTGAGATAAGACATACAACTAATGGGTTCTGATGTGATCTGTGACATGCCACAGAATGCGTGATTGTGACTCCATCCCTCAAAATCTTGGACCCCTGGCAAACTCCCCCTCCCAAAAGTCTGTTTGGCATTTAAATGTCTCAGCGGTGCCCCCCGCAGGATTTGGGGGACGGGATGGCCCCTCCTTTACTGTACCATCACTGCAAACACCAGAAATCCGTCTGGATCCGGGTGCCAGACCTGGGCCAGCAGGATTAGATCTGACCTGCCGGACTCTGGGCAGATGTTGGCCACATTTGTGCTAGCTGGGATTGTATGAACAAATACATTGATCATATCTCTGTACTGTAGAGAAATAACTCGCCATCAGAACTTGTTTCTTTGGGTAAACACATTTTTAGCACACTGAGGTCTGGTCTCCGAAGAGGATGCTGAAACACTTCAACTATTTAAGACCCAGATTCATCATAAACGTTTAAGTCCCTGGTAGGCAGGATACATTTCTTGACTAATTGAAAGACATTAAACAACATTTGGATCGCTGTTAGGGTTTCTGTAAACAATTGCAATTGTGGCAATCACTCACCTCCTTCCAAAAAGTCATTGGAAGTCAATGGCTCTTGTGAAAAAAGGAACTTCTCATCTTTGTATTTCACTTGTACAGCCAGCAGCCTAGTCAGCACTACCCTAACACAGCCTATATAAACACAACTACGTTCAACTTCAATACATTCTAATAAAAATTAGCCTAATGAACAACGCAGGACACAATATTGATATTCACACTAATGGTTGCATGCACTACATTTGCATATCGCGTATGGATTTCAGCATATGAGATTGCGATAAACATCTAGCGAATCTTGCAATGGTTACATAAAATCCCTTCAACCGAACAACATATTCATTGCTTTCTCCTTGCTTTACTGTGCTGCACTTATTAACTATATATTTAGTAACACACACGAGGCAAGCACCACATTTGACTCTACAGTAGATACCGTAGATAGTACACACAAGGCACACATGTCTAGAAAAAGTATCGACAGCTGACAGTTAACAACATCATAGCTACCCAGGCACACATCCATTACTAACCCTTCAAAATGTGTCATTACGTTTTTGTACCTCAGGACATTAATTTCCAATGGAACGCTGAGTTTGTCTTGCAGCGTTGCGTTGCAGAGGCCGTTGCTGTACATTCTGTGTGGTGCATACGTTGGATTTATCGAACGAATGCATCAAGTTGTTGCGTTTACTTGACATCAAGTGTATGCGTTTACTTGACAGAAAGTAGCAAAATGTGAATGCTGAATTTTTGTTGCACACATATCCAGTCAAAAAAATGTGAGGTTACATAATAAAAACAGTTTGACTGTAGAATTTCTTTACATTTTTTATTAATTTATTTGCCATGTAGCATACATATTATTTATTCGATGACATATACAAATGAATTGTGAGAGTCTATAACATAATTTCCCGACCAAAATACATAGTCTTGAAGCGATATGCTATAATAAATAGTTAAGATAGCAGAGAGTAGGCTCTTTCACCAATGAGACCAACATTGCGAAAGGTGGTCTTGATCGCGCTGTTGGGCCGGGAACATCCCCGACGAAAACGCAGGTCTGTGTGGGTCCAGAGATGGTTGAAGTCGTGAAAGCAAGCAGGGGAGTTCCACAGTCTCATTCAAGAGCTTTGACTGTTTAGAGAGGAATTCCGAAGTTACTTTCGTCTGGACCGAAGCCAGTTCGATCACCTGCTCCAGATGGTTGGAGACAGGATCGCCCGGATGGATAACAACTACCGGGAGCCCATCAGCCCAGTTGAACGCCTGGCGATTTGTCTCCGGTAAGCTAAATTCTAATACATATTTAAAGGCTTTGATACCATAATTGACTGATATTAGATATATTTTATGTGCAACCTAGCTAGCTATAAAGGGCTCTCTAGTTAATAGCACATATCAGATCAGATGTACTTCTACAGAATGTTCATTAGGACTATAACTTTTGCCAAAGTTGGTTAAAAATATTTTTTTAATGATGCAATGTTACCAAATTAAAAGAAAGTTGAGGTGCCTTCTGCCCTGATGAAGGTAGACTGGTCTTCTTCAGGACCCCTTGTTGTACAAAACAGTTACCATCATTGATCAGATTATTCTTGGAATCATGTACACTGTTAGAAAAAAGGGTTCCAAAAGTGTCGTTCTGCTTTCCCCATAGGATAACCCTTTTTGGTTCCAGGTATAACCCTTTGGGGAAATGATTATACATGGAACCCAATAGGGTTCTACTTGGAACCAAAAGGGTTCTACCAGGACCCAAAAAGGGTTCTTCAAAGGGTTCGCCTATAGGGACATCCGGAGAACCCTTTTAGGTTCTAGATAGTACCTTTCTTTAGAGTAGAGTTGGCCTGGGCTACAGTTTATTGATATAGTCACAGACTGAATTGTACAGTTTCAAGGCATTGTTAATGATGGTTGATGAGTATTACAATATAATTAGTAGAGCATAATAAACAGTAATGAGGTAGCTATATGAGTAGATAGAATATGTTGGTGGAATTCAAGTTACACACAATTGTGATAATTATTTTGAATTATGTTTCTGCTTCTTGGCGACAGGGGACTCCCACAGGACTATCGGAGTTGGACGGTCCACGGTGGCAGGCATTGTCCCCTCTGTGGCACAAGCCATTTGGGGCTGTCTGGTTGGTGAATACATGCCTGTCCCCAAGGAGGAAGCCTGGAGGGCCATTGCTGCCGAGTTCATGGAGAGGTGGAATTTCCCCAACTGTCTTGGCTCCATTGACGGGAAACGTAGTAATCCAGGCTCCACTGTGCTCAGGTTCGCAATTCTACAACTACAAGGGTACATATTCAGTTGTACTCTTGGCTGTTGTAGACGCCATCTACTGTTTCTGTGTTGTCGAATTTGGTGCTTATGGCAAGGGAAGTTATGGCGGGATCCTCTGGGACTCTGCCTTCGGGCCAGGCACTTTAAATTTTTTATTTTTATTTATTTAACCTTTATTTAACCAGGTAGGCTAGTTGAGAACAAGTTTTCATTTACAACTGCGACCTGGCCAAGAATTAAGCAAAGCAGTTCGACACATACAACAACACAGAGTTACAGTTAGTTGGTAGTTACAGGTAGTTGGATGGGCTCTTTACAGATGGGCTATGTACAGGTGCAGTGATCTGTGAGCTGCTCTGACAGCTGGTGCTTAAAGCTAGTGAGGGAGATATGAGTCTCCAGCTTCAGTGATTTTTGCAGTTCGTTCCAGTCATCAGCAGCAGACAACTGGAAGGAAAGGCGGAGGAATTGGCTTTGGGGGTGACTAGTGAGATATACCTGCTGGAGCGCGTGCTACGGGTGGGTGCTGCTATGGTGACCAGTGAGCTGAGATAAGGCGAGCTGTACATAGCAGAGACTTGTAGATTACCTGGAGCCAGTGGGTTTGGTGACGAGTATGAAGCGAGGGCAAGCCAATGAGAGAGTACAGGAAGCAATGGTGGGTAGTACATGGGGCTTTGGTGACAACAGGGATGGCACTGTGATAGGCTGCATCCAATTTGTGTAATAGAGTGTTGGAGGCTATTTTGTAAATGACATCGCCGAAGTCGAGGATCGGTAGGATGGTCAGTTTTACGAGGGTATGTTTGGCAGCAAGTCAGAACCATCCAGAGTAGTGATGCTGGACGGGCGGGCAGGTGCGGGCAGCGAACGGTTGAAAAGCATGCATTTAGTTTTACTTGCATTTAAGATCAGTTGGAGGCAACGGAAGGACAGTTGTATGGCATTGAAGCTCGTCTGGAGGTTAGTTAACACAGTGTCCAAAGAAGGGCCAGAAGTATACAGAATGGTGGCGTCTGCGTAGAGGTGGATCAGAGAATCACCAGCAGCAAGATCGACATTGATGTATACAGAGAAGAGAGTCGGCCCGAGACTTGAACCCTGTGGCACCCCCATAGAGACTGCCAGAGGTCCAGACAACAGGCCCTCCTATTTGACACTTCATCAGAGAAGTAGTTGGTGAACCAGCTGAGGCAGTCAGTTGAGAAACCAAGGCTGTTTAGTCTGCCGATAAGAATGTGGTCAGGATGGCACATTGGAGATTCCACCACCTGCATCACTCCCTGGGGCTGGGACCCGTTCCCCACATTTTCGTCGGTGACGAGGCCTTCCCTTTATTACCCAACCTTAGGAGGCCCTATGTTGGACGCCAGCTGCCATTGCCAAAGCCTGTAAGGATCTTTAACAAAGGCAAGGTTCGTTGTTGAATGCGCCTGTGGGATTCTGGCAGAGAATGTATTGTAGAGTGCTTGGTCTCAGCCCCTCAAATGTCGATGCCTGCGTGAAAGCCACATGTGTTCTCCACAACTACGCCCCCAGATAGGCACTCCAGGTGAGGGAGAAGCTGACCACCTACTTCTCATCGCCAGGAGGTGAAGTCCCATGGCAGCATGCCGTGGAGTGAATCAACTCTTTTAAGAGCCCCATAACACAAAGGTTATTTTAAGAACCATCCACCGTTGTCCATAAAAGAGCATTTTTTCACAGATTATTTTATGTCTCATTGTCTCTGTTCATTTGGAATTTATATTTAAGTGAAATTTGGGAGTAAAGACCACACCTTAACCCCTTCCCTCTCCCATTAACGTCAGTATTATACACACCTGGCATGGTACATCGGGTGAGCAGGAGCACTAATTAAGGTTATACGACATACAGTTAGTATGATAACAAAGGGAAAGGGTAACCTAGGGTCCATACAAATAGTACAGATTTGCACCATCTTCACTAGTCTGACAAAATGCTGGTGGATTTGTTTTATTTTTCAACTTTCCTGTCTTAAATCTGCAAAGGCGTAGGGAAGAAATAAGCAGATTAAGTCTAAATGAGATATTAATAAAGAAATGAAAGACTATGAAGACCTTAGAATTGAATAAGTATTCAAGTACAGGAAAGAACATGACAGGTATGTGTGTTGTAACATTTTGACAAAAAATAAAACACCTGTTGAAAGAGGTGTGTGTGTGTGCTTTCATGTATGTGCGTGTAAAAATACTAACATTTATGTGAAACCTGTAATCTGTGAGAGAACAACAAGAGCACATATTTTTGGCACAACTGCAGACAGATATGAACTTCCGGCGCCGACAGAGATGGCCGCCTCGCTTCGCGTTCCTAGGAAACTATGCAGTTTTTTGTTTTTTTACGTGTTATTTCTTACACTAGTACCCCAGGTCATCTTAGGTTTCATTACATACAGCCGAGAAGAACTACTGAATATAAGATCAGCGTCAACTCACCATCAGTACGACCAAGAATATGTTTTTCGCGATGCGGATCCTGTGTTCTGCCTTACAAACAGGACAACGGAGTGGATCCCATGCAGCGACCCAAAAAAACGACTCAGAAAAAGAGGGAAACGAAGCGGTCTTCTGGTCAGACTCCGGAGACGGGCACACCGTGCACCACTCCCTAGCATTCTTCTCGCCAATGTTCAGTCTCTTGACAACAAGGTTGATGAAATCCGAGCAAGGGTAGCATTCCAGAGGGACATCAGAGACTGCAACGTTCTCTGCTTCACGGAAACATGGCTAACTGGAGAGACGCAATCCGAAGCGGTGCAGCCAGCGGGTTTCTCCACGCATCGCGCCGACAGAAACGAACATCTTTCTGGTAAGAAGAGGGGCGGGGGCGTATGCCTTATGACTAACGTGACATGGTGTGATGAAAGAAACATACAGGAACTCAAATCCTTCTGTTCACCTGATTTAGAATTCCTCACAATCAAATGTAGACCGCATTATCTACCAAGAGAATTCTCTTCGATTATAATCACAGCCGTATATATCCCCCAAGCAGACACATCGATGGCTCTGAACGAACTTTATTTAACTCTCTGCAAACTGGAAACGATTTATCCGGAGGCTGCATTCATTGTAGCTGGGGATTTTAACAAGGCTAATCTGAAAACAAGACTCCCTAAATTTTATCAGCATATCGATTGCGCAACCAGGGGTGGAAAGACCTTGGATCATTGTTACTCTAACTTCTGCGACGCATATAAGGCCCTGACCCGCCACCCTTTCGGAAAAGCTGACCACGACTCCATTTTGTTGATCCCTGCCTACAGACAGAAACTAAAACAAGAAGCTCCCACGCTGAGGTCTGTCCAACGCTGGTCCAACCAAGCTGACTCCACACTCCAAGACTGCTTCCATCACGTGGACTGGGAGATGTTTCGTATTGTGTCAGACAACAATATTGACGAATACGCTGATTCGGTGTGCGAGTTCATTAGAACATGTGTTGAAGATGTCGTTCCCATAGCAACGATTAAAACATTCCCTAACCAGAAACCTTGGATTGATGGCAGCATTCGTGTGAAACTGAAGGCACGAACCACTGCTTTTAATCAGGGCAAGGTGTCTGGTAACATGGCTGAATACAAACAGTGCAGCTATTCCCTCCGCAAGGCTATCAAACAAGCTAAGCGCCAGTACAGAGACAAAGTAGAATCTCAATTCAACGGCTCAGACACAAGAGGCATGTGGCAGGGTCTAAAGTCAATCACGGACTACAGGAAGAAACCCAGCCCAGTCACGGACCAGGATGTCTTGCTCCCAGGCAGACTAAATAACTTTTTTGCCCGCTTTGAGGACAATACAGTGCCACTGACACGGCCTGCAACGAAAACATGCAGTCTCTCCTTCACTGCAGCCGAAGTGAGTAAGACATTTAAACGTGTTAACCCTCGCAAGGCTGCAGGCCCAGACGGCGTCCCCAGCCGCGCCCTCAGAGCATGCGCAGACCAGCTGGCCGGTGTGTTTACGGACATATTCAATCAATCCCTATACCAGTCTGCTGTTCCCACATGCTTCAAGAGGGCCACCATTGTTCCTGTTCCCAAGAAAGCTAAGGTAACTGAGCTAAACGACTACCGCCCCGTAGCACTCACATCCGTCATCATGAAGTGCTTTGAGAGACTAATCAAGGACCATATCACCTCCACCCTACCTGACACCCTAGACCCACTCCAATTTGCTTACCGCCCAAATAGGTCCACAGACGATGCAATCTCAACCACACTGCACACTGCCCTAACCCATCTGGACAAGAGGAATACCTATGTGAGAATGCTGTTCATCGACTACAGCTCGGCATTCAACACCATAGTACCCTCCAAGCTCGTCATCAAGCTCGAGACCCTGGGTCTCGACCCCGCCCTGTGCAACTGGGTTCTGGACTTCCTGACGGGCCGCCCCCAGGTGGTGAGGGTAGGCAACAACATCTCCTCCCCGCTGATCCTCAACACTGGGGCCCCACAAGGGTGCGTTCTGAGCCCTCTCCTGTACTCCCTGTTCACCCACGACTGCGTGGCCATGCACGCCTCCAACTCAATCATCAAGTTTGCGGACGACACAACAGTGGTAGGCTTGATTACCAACAACGACGAGACGGCCTACAGGGAGGAGGTGAGGGCCCTCGGAGTGTGGTGTCAGGAAAATAACCTCACACTCAATGTCAACAAAACTAAGGAGATGATTGTGGACTTCAGGAAACAGCAGAGGGAACACCCCCATCCACATCGATGGAACAGTAGTGGAGAGGGTAGCAAGTTTTAAGTTCCTCGGCATACACATCACAGACAAACTGAATTGGTCCACTCACACAGACAGCATCGTGAGGAAGGCACAGCAGCGCCTCTTCAACCTCAGGAGGCTGAAGAAATTCGGCTTGTCACCAAAAGCACTCACAAACTTCTACAGATGCACAATCGAGAGCATCCTGGCGGGCTGTATCACCGCCTGGTATGGCAACTGCACCGCCCTCAACCGTAAGGCTCTCCAGAGGGTAGTGAGGTCTGCACAACGCATCACCGGGGGCAAACTACCTGCCCTCCAGGACACCTACACCACCCGATGCTACAGGAAGGCCATAAAGATCATCAAGGACATCAACCACCCGAGCCACTGCCTGTTCACCCCGCTGTCATCCAGAAGGCGAGGTCAGTACAGGTGCATCAAAGCTGGGACCGAGAGACTGAAAAACAGCTTCTATCTCAAGGCCATCAGACTGTTAAACAGCCACCACTAACATTGAGTGGCTACTGCCAACACACTGTCAATGACACTGACTCTACTCCAGCCACTTTAATAATGGGAATTGATGGGAAATGATGGAAATATATCACTAGCCACTTTAAACAATGCTACCTTATATAATGTTACTTACCCTACATTATTCATCTCATATGCATACGTAGATACTGTACTCTATATCATCGACTGCATCCTTATGTAATACATGTATCACTAGCCACTTTAACTATGCCACTTGGTTTACATACTCATCTCATATGTATATACTGTACTCGATATCATCTACCGTATCTTGCCTATGCTGCTCTGTACCATCACTCATTCATATATCCTTATGTACATATTCTTTATCCCCTTACACTGTGTATAAGACAGTAGTTTTTTTTTTTTTGGAATTGTTAGTTAGATTACTTGTTCGTTATTACTGCATTGTCGGAACTAGAAGCACAAGCATTTCGCTACACTCGCATTAACATCTGCTAACCATGTGTATGTGACAAATAAAATTTGATTTGATTTGATTTGATACAGGGACTACTGATAAAGCCTAGACTTAGTAGGGGAACTTCAGACATGGCCATAAAGAGAGAGAGGGCAGGGCACTGGAGATCTGAGGTACAGAGAGGAGTGGAGGAGGTGTGTGTTTGTGTGTGTGTGTGTGTGTGTGTGTGTGTGTGTGTGTGTGTGTGTGTGTGTGTGTGTGTGTGTGTGTGTGTGTGTGTGTGACTCTGTCTCTGAAAAAAAGAATGGAATGTGTAGCCATAACACAGCTAAATTAATAACAAATTGCCCCTGGACGTCAAGGACACGACAGGTAGCCTGGACGTGATTGACGCAGGGTGGCAGGTAGCCTAGTGGTCAAAGTGTTGAGCCAGTAACTGAAAGGGTGCTGGATCGAATCCCTGAGCTGACAAGGTAAAAACGAGGCAGTTAACCCACTGTTCCCTGTTACGCTGTCATTGTAAATAAGAATTTGTTCTAAACTGACTTGCCTAGTTAAATAAAAATATATATACGTATATTCACCTTTAGTCTTTTAAGAGACCAACAATTCTCCGGTGTGTGAGTTTAAATTCTGTAAAAACACAAATAATGAATGCTATCCTAAGACTTTAGAAACAAATTATTTTATGAATTGACTGAATTTAAACGGAACTGATATGTGTAAAGGTAAAATGAGGGAGGTAAAAATAACAACCAGACAACTCCTCCTCTTCCTGTGAGCTGGTCAGCTAAATTGACTCCATCTCTAGAAGGGAAGAGAAAAACAACACATACAAGCATTACATAATATAACACCATAAAAAGTGAGATTTATGTTAACTAAATAATGCTTGTATAGTGTAGTTAGTTGCATAAATATTGGAACAGTGTGGTAAAGTTAGTCATTCTTGCTGTTTACTCATGGAATTTGCATTTCAGATTAAAAGATGAATATGATAGACAAATATTTAGACAGCAAACTGTTGTTTTAGGATATTTTCTAACCCAGAACCAACAGCTATATATTTGCCTCATATTAATCCTTTGATCTGAAATACTAATTAGCCTACATGAGTATACTGTAAAAATGACCTACTTTACTTCACTGTCACAATACTTATGACACTACCTGTGTTGTGGAGAAGAAAAATGTACCATTGAACTCGGCTTTGAAAAGCAGCTGATACATTTTAAACTTGACTGCTGCTTTTCTTTGCTGAGGCAGCCTCCTCAGGGTTGGCACCAGGCTCATGGCAAAGAGGGTCTCTTCATCCTCCTTCCTGTGAGCATCAAGTTGGGCTGCTGTGAGGTTCATAATGAGGTTCATTAAAATCGTGAGGTTCATAATAATCTCAGGTGGTCCTAGATCCAGAGGTGCTTCCTCCGTTTCCTCATCTTCCATGGCTGCACCGGTGGTGGTCATACTCGTGGATGATGTAGACGTTGTAGAGGGTCTCGCTGCACCTGTGGAGGCTATGATCGCACTTGTAGATGATGTAGAGGGTCTTGATGCACCGGTGGTGCCCACACTTGTGGATGATGTAGTAGAGGGTCTGGCTGTAAAATTGCCACTCGTTGCCCCAGGCACAATAAATGGTTCCAGAAAAGAAAGAATGTGGCCGAAGTGCCAAGGCTGCTGGCCTGAAATTGCTGACCCAGACTTCTTCTTCTATTTCTCTGCCCTTCTCTCTGATACCTGTCCCTGAGTCCTCTCCACTTCCTCCTACAGTCTTCTTCTACATAGACATGAACATGATAAGCCAAACCAATACCATAACTATAGTTATTAGATACTGTAGCTATCATGAACATGTCACCTACTGTACACACACTGTTATCTGACCAAATTATCAGCGGTAGTATCTACCATCATTTCTATTACTATTTATCTCACATACACACTCACAGTCTTTCAAATATGATTATTTGGCCAAGTTATCAGGGGTAGTAACTAGCATTATTTATATTACTATTTCTCTTTCACACACACACACACACACACACACACACACACACACACACACACACACACACACACACACACACACACACACACACACACACACACACACACACACACACACACACACACACACCCATTGGCTAGGTTAGCAAGCTAGCTAGTTAGGTTAGCTAACTAGCTAAGTAGCCACATCTAGCACAAGCTCACTACTAAACTGACCTGGCAATCCAACTATCGTGGATACTTGTCTCCAAGCAGCATTTTTTGTGTCCCTGTAACTGTCAGCAGTTGTGTCAAAAAGACAAGGTTTTGAGATACCTGAATTCAGTATAGTTGCGTAGCTGAATGTTATGCAGCATTGATGCAATGACGCAGTCGGTGACTTCGAAGCGTTAACATTAGCTATTAGCTAGCTAGCTAGGTAACGTTAGCTAACTGCTGTCGCTAAGTTACCCTGTTAGTGTTAGCCAACTGTTAGCTAATGTTAGCTAATTGCCAAGGTAACATTACAAAACATTTGGTCTCGAATTAACACACGTTTATTGGTTTATTCAACTGCAATACAAAAAAATAGGAATTTAGCCGCTTCAAGTACCTACGTTTTGTACTGTATGTCCATTCTGTCAAACTGAGCTAAAATCATTAGCTAGATAGTTAGCTAACAGTAGCTACGCTTTTAGAATGGCGCCAAGCCTAGCTTGGTTAAAAGAAACTGGCTATACTATACCGATCGACTGCTAGGTAATAATTCATATTTGGCTTAATATCTGGAACTAGCTAATGATACATGATGAGAAGGATACGCTAAATGGTTGACATAGGCCACTTTTGAATTTAAAACAATATTACTTACCTGAATGCAAAGACATTCTGTCAGTCTCAGCGTGAGGAAGAAAATATAAATGGTGGCAAAATCCAAATTTAACTGCTAATCTGTGAGCAGGATCTCATTGACTCTCGCAATATTTATAAACACTATATTCGAATGAACTCTGTGTTTTACCTCAACTCTAGTGGTCACAATCAGTCACTTAATTCCCAAAATAGTTAAAGCTACTCTTTTCGAGTCAAATAATAGTAACTCTGCTGTAATGACTTTATTATTTGCTGTGCAGCAAACTTCCCCTCAAAAGAGGGGACTTACCTACCTTGGGCAAAATACAATGTAGGCACACATAAATTCTGATTGATACTGCTATAAGTAGGCTAATTTCTTTAACGAGTCCGACGCGAAGGATATATTACTTTCTCGGGAATGGGCCCAAATCCCCATCAATTGCGAGAAGAAAAGACAGAGAAAAAGGGGGTGGTGGTCGGGTTGCCTTCTGAGAATTCATAGGCGAGTGAGTAAACCCCCTCTACCATCAGTCCTATTAGCCAACGTGCAATCATTGGATAACAAAATGGATTACCTCCGATCAAGGATATCCTACCAACGGGACATTAAAAACTGTAATATCTTATGTTTCACCGAGTCGTGGCTGAACTACGACATGGATAACATACAGCTGGTGGGGTTTTCGGTCCATCAGCAAGATAGAACAGCTGCCTCTGGTAAGACAATGGGTGGCAGTCTGTGTCTATTTGTAAATAACAACTGATCCAAATAATCTAATGTTAAGGAAGTCTCAAGGTTTTGCTCACCTGAAGTAGAGTATCTCATGATAAGCTGTAGACCACACTATTTACCAAGTTTTCATCAATTTTTTTCGTAGCTGTCTATTTACCACCACAAACCAATGCTGGCACACAACGAGCTGTATAGGGCCATAAGCAAACAGGAAAATGCTCATCCGGAGGCGGTGCTCCTAGTGGCCGGGGACTTGAATGGAGGGAAACTTAAATCCATTTTACCTCATTTCTACCAGCATGTTAAATGTGCAACCAGAGGAGAAAAAAACTCTAGACCACATTTACTCCACACACAGAGACGCGTACAAACTTCTCCATTTGGCAAATCTGACCATAACATGACAAGATTTGCCATGGGTCCTCAGATCCTCAAAAAGGTCTATAGCTGCACCATCAAGAACATCTGGTTGCACCATCGAGAACATCTGGTTGCATCTGACCATAACTCTATCCTGCTTACAAGCAAAAACTAAAGCAGGAAGTACCAGTGACTCGCTCAATAAGGAAGTGGTCAGAGGACGCAGATGCTAAGCTACAGGACTGTTGTGCTAGCACAGACTGGACTATGTTCCGGGATTCTTCCAATGGCATTGAGGAGTACACCACATCAGTCACTGGCTCCATCAAAAACGGCATCGATGACGTCGTACCATACGTACGTACCCAAAACCAGAAGCCATAGATTACAGGCAACATCTGCACTGAGCTAAAGGGTAGAGCTGCCACTTTCAAGGAGCGGGACTCTAACCCGGACTCTTATTAAAAAATGCCCTCCGACGAACCATCAAACAGGCAAAGCATCAATACAGGACTTGAATCGTACTACACCGGCTCCAATGCTCATCGGATGTGGCAGGGCTTGCAAACTATTACGGACTACAAAGGGAAGCACAGCCGCGAGCTGCCCAGTGACACATGGCAACCAGACGACCTAAATAACTTGGCACAGGGCCAGACGGATTACCAAGACTTGTACTCCAATCATGCGCTGACCAAATGTCAGTGTCTTCACTGACATTTTCAACCTGTCCCTGACCGAGTCTGTAATACCAAAATGTTTCAAGCAGACCACCATAGACACTGTGCCAAAGAACACCAAGGTAACCTGCCTAAATACAGGCGAGCCGCCCAGTGACGCGAGCCTACCAGACGAGCAAAATGCCTTTTATTCAAGCAACACTGAAGCATGTACGAGAGCACCAGCTGTTCTGGATGACTGTGTGATAACGCATCGGTAGCTGATGTGAGCAAGACCTTTAAACAGGTCAACATTTACAAAGCCACGGGGCCAGATGGATTACCAGGACGTGTACTCAAAGCATTCGAGGGCCAACTGGCAGGTGTCTTCACTGACATTTTCAACCTGAGTCTGTAATACCTATGTTTCAAGCAGACCACCATAGTCCCTGTGCCCAAGGAAGCGAAGGTAACCTGCCTAAATGATTATCGCCCCGTAGCACTCAAGTCTGTAGCCATGAAGTGCTTTGAAAGGCTGGTCATGGCTCACATCAACACCATTATCCCATAAACCCTAGACCCACGCCAATTTGCATACCGCCGCAACAGATCCACAGATGATGCAAAATCTATTGCCCTCCACACTTCCCTTTCCCACCTGGACAAAAGGAACTCTTATGTGAGAATGCTATTCATTGACTACAGCTCAGCGTGCAACACCATAGTACCCTATCACTAAGCTATCACTAAGCTAAGGACCCAGGGACTAAACACCTCCCTCTGCAACTGTATCCTGGACTTCCTGACGGGCCACCCCCAGGTGGAAAGGGAAGGCAACAACACGTTTGCCACACTGATCGTCAACTCTGGGGCCCCTCATCGGTGTGTAGTCCCCCCTTTTAGTGCCCTCCTGTACTCTCTGTTCACCACGACTGCATGGCCAAGCATGACTCCAACCCCATTAAGTTTGCAGATGACACAACAGTGATCTGATCACCGACAACGATGAGGCAGCCTATAGGAAGGAGGTCAGATAACTGGCAGTGTGGTGCCAGAACAACAACCTCGCCCTCAATGTGAGCAAGTCAAAAGAGCTGATCGTGGTCTAGAGAGGGCACGACAACGCCTATTCCGTCTCAGGAGACTGACAAGATTTGCCATGGGTCCTCAGATCCTCAAAAAGTTCTATAGCTGCACCATCGAGAACATCCTGACTGGTTGCATCACCGCCTGGTATGGAAACTGCACGGCCTCTGAACGCAAGGCAATGCAGAGGGTAGTACATACGGCCCAGTATATCACTGGGGCAAAGCTTCCTGCCATCCAGGACCCACCCAGGACCTTCCTGCCACACAGGTCTCAGAAGAAGGCCCAAAAAATTCTCAAGGACTCCAGCCACTCTAGTTATAGACTGTTCTCTCTGCTACCGCACGGCAAGCAGTACCGGAGCGCCAAGTTTAGGTCAAAAAGACTTCTTAACAGCTTCTACCCACCGAGCCACATTGAACTGTTGATCAAAAGGCTACCAAGACTATTTACATTGTCCCCACCACACATTTATACGCTGCTGCTACTCTCTATTTAATATCCATGCATAGTCACTTTACCTCTACCTACATGTACATATGACCTCAATTACCTTGACTAACCGCTGCCCCCGCACATTGACTCTGTACCGCAACCCCCTGTATATAGCCTTGCTACTGTTATTTTCTTGTTGTTCCTTAATTATTTGATATTTCTATATTTTTTGTTGGTTAAGGACTTATAAGTAAACATTTCACTGTAAGGTCAACACCTGTTGTTTTCGGCGCATGTGAAAAATACACTTTGATTTGATTTGAATCCCTAAATTAAACCAGTTGCAAAATGAAATACTTTTAATTTACCATGAAAGTGTTGATCACAGAGCCAGCTGTCTCTCTGGTCTTCATATACCTCCCTCCTGTTTTATGTGCCAGTTTAATCCAAATTAATACAAACTTCTGATAAAAAAATCGGGCGCTTTTAAACTTACAAATAACAGATAAAATTATTTAATGAGGAAAATCATTTATTTCCTCCTTTCAATCCTATATTGGTTGTTAACATACCAATGATCACCATACATTGTCTCAAGCGCCTCCATACGAATGTGATGGCTGAGTTTACCTTTGTTTTTAGTAAAGGTTCACAGTTTTTGTATTCCTCTCATGCAATTCTCTAATGGCTGGTCCTGTACAACAGTGGGCATGCCAGGGATGCCAGGGATCATGTCCCCAGGCGAAGTTGCTCACCAATGGGCTAATAGGCTCTCTGAAGCCCAAACAGAGGCCTTGCCCTGGGGTTGTGTACAGTAGGCCCTGACACAGACACACTTTGTTCTCCTCCTGCAGTAACTTCCAGTCGTCAGCCATGTTCGAGAGCTCTGAGTCGGCAGCCGCCGAGAGAGTCAGCACAGACAGCACCCTGGGATCCCCCATCACCGCCTGCAAGAAGGTAAATACAGGGGGACGGTGTGTGTGTACAGTATGTCCGGTAAATATTAATGTGTGTGTGTGTCGCTCTGCCTGGTGAGGGGGGAGAGTTTGTGCCATTGCAACAGAGAGTAATGATGGAGGACCAGGTGTTTCAGGTCATCTAGTTGGATTCATCATCTCACTGTGCCAAGGAGACAATGAGAGAAATGGCAAAGAACACTGTTCTCGGGGAGATTACATTGAGTTTCAACCTCTTCTGTTCTGCTCCCCCTCCTTCCTCTTGAATAAGGAGCATTGTCAATCGATATAGCTGCTTGTTCAGTCACTTCATTAGTAGACGGGTTGTCACGTTAAATGACTTCCACTGAGCCTCGCCGCTTTGCCGCTAACATACAAAAACAATATTACATCACAGGAGGTTGGTAATGGCTGGAGCAGAATGGCATCAAATACATCAAACACATGGTTTGATGCCATTCCATTGGTTCCGTTCCAGCCGTTATATTGAGCCATTCACCCCTCAGCAGCCTCCACTGTCTTACATGTAGTATTGGTAATAGAAGTGTCCACACAATGACACAAAACTGTATGGCTTCCAAGTGTGTATTTATAAAGACAAGATTTCAACCCTAACTCTAGGTCAGGTCCCCAGACATGACCTAGAGTCTAAATATTGCCCTAATAAAATACATGTGGGAGAATAATATTATTTTAACTGGTGAACATTTACTGATATCAAGCTCCTGCTCAAGCTCCAGTATGAAGCTGGGTTATGTTCATTGGTGCACATCAACGCAAAACATTTTGTAACGGAAGAAAAGGGCAATTATTGGACAAGTTGAAATAGCACATCCCTGTTTTGGGCGGTTATATCCCATTTTGTGCCTAATGAACACAACCCTGCCCTCACTCCAAGCTCTGCCAAATTGTGATGTCATGACCACGAGGCCGTCTGAGTGTGAGTCATCTCTACCTGGCGATGGTCCAGAGCAGATGGACAACACCAGAGGGAGATAGTGCAGGACAGGGGCACAGGGGGCATGATGGCATCAGCCTAAAAATACACTATGGAAATGATTATGATCTCTATTGTTTTGTAACCTGACTACCCATCCACATAGCTCTGGCCAAACGCCACACCCACTAGCGTTTCTTTTCCTGGATTTGCTTTCCTCCCTGCTTACAGGGAGGTTGGGTTAAATGTAGAAGACACATTTGGGTTGAATGCATTCAGTTGTGCAACTGACTAGCTATCCCCTTTCCCTTATTATATAATTTCCTTCAACCTCATGGCTTGGTTTTTGCTCTGACTTGCGCTGTCAACTGTGGGACCTTCTATAGACAGGTGTGTGACTTTCCAAATCGTGTTCAAATCAATTGTAGACTCCAATCAAGTTGTAGAAACACCTCAAGGATGATCAATGGAAACAGGATGCACCTGAGCTCAATTTCAAGTCTCATTGCAAAGGGTCTGAATACTTATGTAAATAAGGTATTTCTGTTTTTAATTTTTAATAAATATGCTAAATGTTTTGTCATTTTGGGGTATTGTGTGTAGATTGATGAGGGATTTAAAACAAATCTATTTTAGAATATGGGTGTAACGTAACAAAATGTTGAAAAAAATCAAGGGGTCTGAATACTTTCCGAATGCACTGTACGTGTCCCTCTGACAAGGTACTCTTGACTCTTGAGTGTCATTGAAAGTCGCAGGTCAACAGGACTTGACACTTAACGCATAGCGTCCATTGAAACAGCTCGCGGGGGAAGAGTTAAAACACAGTAAATATGTGGAGAGTAAATAGGCCAACTGACAGGCTATTGATCCCTCTTATAGAGGAAGGTCCCACAGAGCACCTCCTGAACAAAGGGCCTGTAGAGATCTTTATAGCCAGAGGGTAAATACTAAGGTTGTCAGCTGAAGGTGAATGGGGTCTTGTGTGTGTGTGTGTGTGTGTGTGTGTGTGTGTGTGTGTGTGTGTGTGTGTGTGTGTGTGTGTGTGTGTGTGTGTGTGTGTGTGTGTGTGTGTGTGTGTGTGTGTGTGTGTGTGTGTGCGTGCGTGCGTGCGTGCGTGTATTTGTATGTTATACATTCTGAGAAGGAGTTCAGTCATGTGTCTGTGTGTAAGAGTGTGAGCTATCTGTGTCTTCCAGGTGCTGTGCAGTAGCAATGTGCTGGACTCGTCAGAGTACTGGCTGAGGAATGAGAAGGCTCTGTGCAGGCTGGGCCTTCTGGAGGATGACGCTGAGGGGAGATATAACACGGTGAGCAGTGTGTGCCTATTTGATTTATAACTACATGACTGCCACCAAATCTATGACAATTTATAGAACTTTGTAGAACAGGAATTATCTCTTGGGTACTCGACTGGTAAGCGTTGGTGTTCTTACTGGAAAACAAAGGTATCACTCAGTGTGTCTGTCCTTTCCCTCAGTCTCATTCCGAGCTCTGAGTCAATTAAAAAGCGTTTTCATCTTCCCATTGTGTGTGCAAATGAGACAGTGCCGTTTTTACACAATGAGTCCAGACTGGATGAGGAGCAGGGGTTAGTGTGTGTGTGTGTGTGTGTGTGTGTGTGTGTGTGTGTGTGTGTGTGTGTGTGTGTGTGTGTGTGTGTGTGTGTGTGTGTGTGCACCCTCTTCTGTTAACCAGTATTATCACAGTAATAGGCCTGTGGCCATATCAGCTTAGTTAATTACAGACTCTGAGCCAGGAGTGAACAGGGTCTGTGTTAGTGAGTGTGTGGAATGCAGACTTAATAAGTTTGTCTGGATATGGTATTTCTTTACTCCGCCGAGGGTTTTGTTTGGGGAGCGGGGGAAGGGTTGGTTTATTAGTGTGTTCATTTGAATCATTTATGGAATCATCTAAACATGGTCACTTTTATCAGTGCGATGTGAATGTCATTGATTACACACTCAGCGGCAGAACAGGTATTCAAATTAAGCTCGGAGGTCGTGTTTACGACAGGTTCAAGTTTATTGTCCCTGAAGGGAAATTGTCTTGACATTGATATGTCATCCTGGTTGTTTCACAAAGTGTGATATCTTTATTATCCACTCATTTCATATGATGGAGACAATATGGCCACACACGAACTGGTTGATTATGTGACAATTACAGTGACGTCTATTCCTGAATGTGTGTGTGGAAGGCTCAGGAAGTAGAAGGGACTATGCACTCGGGAGCTCAAAGTGCTAAGATAAAAATCTTGTAAGCTCTCTTTTCACTCCTTACCAAATCTAGGTCTTGTCACTTTTGATCACTCTCTCATGTTTTAAGGCAGGGCCTGAGCTCACAGTGAGATGTTACCGAGTTGCGATGGTCACAGTGAATTTCATCTGAACACATTGACAGAGGGTAAGCAATTTGGAACCGAAGTCTTCTACACTGTTAGTTCTGCTCTGCTAGTTACAGTGAAGTTACGGAGATATGTTTCCAATCCTATTTTACATTTTTGTAGAGATGAGATCTATATCATTGTTCATCTCAGACCCCAGAACCAAATGTTGCATGCACTAATAATCTGTCACGAGAGACTATCACTAGCATTCTATGCCATCAACACCAAAACTATTCCCAGTTTCACTCTCTCTCTCTCTGCACACTGCCACACCCACACCCACACCCACACTGCCACACCACACCCACACTGCCACACACACACACACACACGCACGCACGCACGCACGCACGCACGCACGCACACACACACACACACACACACACACACACACACACACACACACACACACACACACACACACACACACACACACACACACACACATATACACACTCACTGCTGCAGCTATGTAGATAATTGAATTGTATTCAATGAGATATGGGGAGCTGAAAATGACAATTTAAGCTGTATCTCACGGCTGATGGATAGGACAGAGTTAGTTACAGCGATGAGATAAGATATTCCCAATTCATATCATTCCTCACTGCTCTAATTGCCTGCTTGGTCCCACAGCAACTGTGTGTCTGCCTGTCTGCCTGCTTGTGTGCCTGCCTGTCTGCCTGCTTGTGTGTCTGCCTGTCTGCCTGCTTGTGTGTCTGCCTGTCTGCCTGCTTGTGTGCCTGCCTGTCTGCCTGCTTGTGTGTCTGCCTGTCTGCCTGCTTGTGTGTCTGCCTGTCTGCCTGCTTGTGTGTCTGCCTGTCTGCCTGCTTGTGTGCCTGCCTGTCTGCCTGCTTGTGTGCCTGCCTGTCTGCCTGCTTGTGTGCCTGCCTGTCTGCCTGCTTGTGTGCCTGGGTCTAGGATTGGGTATGACTGGAAATGGGACATCATTACCAGTTAGTTATATTATGTAATATTATTCCAGAGTTGGAGGCTGAATGGAGAGCTGAACAGGTGTAGACTCTATACACATTAGTGTTGTGAATATTCAATGAGCTCTACAACTCTAATATTCCAGAACTAAAATCTTGTGTAATTTGGCAGCTAATTAATTTTCTTCGGTTTACGCACAATCTGTCCACGAGAGATTACCACAACCAAAACCAGCATACAGACAGTGCATATGAATAATGGAAGTGCCTGTAATGTATCTTGGCTGGTGCTATTGCTTGGAGGTCAGGGGTTAGGAGCCACAGAAGGATACCAAGGTTGTGTTCCAAATGGCACCGAATTCCCTATTTAGTGCACTACTGTAGTGCATTATTTAGAGAACAGGGTGCCATATGAGACACAGCCAGAGACAGAGCATCCAAGTGGCTCACAGTCACAACATGGCCTGACTGTGGCGGTCTTACATAGCAAACACAGGGGAACACACAGAGGACACAGGAAGAACGACTGAGTGTGCTGAGATGAGAGCAATGGGACATAGAGAGAAAGAGAGAGACAAAGGTTAGAGTTGAGAAGAAGGGTTTGAAGGTGGGGAGATTGAGTGAGGGGGAGAGGATTTGTTGTTGAGGGAAGAGGAAGAGAGCTTAGAAGTGGGTGGAGGACGGTGTGCATGTGTGCTTGTGTGCACACGGGTGTGCGTAGCAGCCTATTGTACTACATACTCTGTGAATAATTGTAATCTTTGTTAGAAATGAGTGAGACCGTTTTAAGGAGTTTCTGCTCCTGTGCTTGTGTGATCAAGCGTGTGTATTTGTGTTGTTTGTGTTGTGTGTGTCTGTGTTGTGTGTGTCTGTGTTGTGTGTTTGCGTTGTGTGTGTATGTGTTATGTGTGTTTGTATTGTGTGTGTGTGTTGTGTGTGTCTGTGTTGTGTGTGTCTGTGTTGTGTGTGCCTGTGTGTGTGTGTGTGTGTGTGTGTGTGTGTGTGTGTGTGTGTGTGTGTGTGTGTGTGTGTGTGTGTGTGTGTGTGTGTGTGTGTGTGTGTGTATTGCACTATAGCCTGTGAATATTTGTTATCTTTATTGAAAATGAGTGAGACTGTTTTCTGGAGTTTCTGCTCCTGTGCTTGTGTGACCAAGCATGTGTGTTTGTGTTGTGTGTACATCTGACCTGCCCAAGGAACAACAACACATCTGACCCACTCTTTTCAGAGCTATGGCACGCCGTTAAAAACAGTGACATCACTGCTGCCATAGCACCATGGTCATTAGGCACTGTGACGATTGTCCTATGTCCTCTGTCACATAAGCTAAAGTCTTGCCGGATGATGTATGTCCAGACATTTATTATCACCCTTTTATTATGAGAAGCACATTTATCGACTGTTATTGATGTGGGGATATTTGTCATGTGGAATATACAGTATATACACTATTGTTCAAAAGTTTGGGGTCACTCAGAAATTACCTTGTTTTTGAAAGAAAATCACATTTTTCTTGTGCATTATAATAACATCAAATTGATCAGAAATACAGTGTAGACATTGTTAATGTTGTAAATTACTATTGTAGCTGGAAACGGCTGATTTTTAATGGAATATCTACATAGGCAACCATTACTCCTGTGTTCCAATGGCACATTGTGTTAGCTAATCCAAGTTTATAATTTTAAAAGGCTAATTGATCATTAGAAAACCATTTTGCAATTATGTTAGCACAGCTGAAAACTGTTGTTCTGATTAAAGAAGCAATAAAATTGACCTTCTTTAGAATAGTTGAGTATCTGGAGCATCAGCACTTGTAGGTTTGATTACAGGCTCAAAATGGCTAGAAACAAAGAACTTTCTTCTGAAACTCATCAGTCTATTCTTGTTCTGAGAAATTAAGGCTAATCCATTCGAGAAATTGCCAAGAAACTGAAGATCTCGTACAATGCTGTGTACTACTCCCTTCACAGAACAGCGCAAACTGGCCCTAACCAGAATAGAAAGAGGAGTGGGAGGCCCCGGTGCACAACTGAGCAAGAGGACAAGTACATTAGAGTGTCTAGTTTGAGAAATAGTCACCTCACAAGTCCTCAACTGGCAGCTTCATTAAATAGTACCCGCAAAACACCAGTCTCAACGTCAACAGTGAAGAGGCGACTCTGGGATGCTGGCCTTCTAGGCAGAGTTCCTCTGTCCAGTGTCTATGTTCTTTTGCCATTCTGAGATATGGCTTTTTCTTTGCAACTCTGCATGGAATGCCATTCTCATGAAACCATTAAAATACCATGGCAGTAATGATTTTAAATATAAAATGTGTCATTTAGTGATACAACAAACAGCTCATTTTTGGAGACTATTGCCACCCCCACCTAATGGTGATGGCTAAATGATTTTGTCCTTGGGAAGGGCACTATATCTCCTATTTTCTTTTGACTGTTTCTCCCTTGCTCTTTCGCATTCTTCAACAGTCATCTCCTTACTTTTCTCTGCAATTGCTTTGACCTGCGTGGAAGACACAATAAGCCCAAATAATGTGATAACCTTCACAGCACCTCAGCTGGCAAGGGCTTGATAGAACCACCTTTATAAAAAGACAGCTTCGAAATAGGTTACACCACTACCAGAGTGGGCTTTCTTGAATAAAAGTAGGGAAAAGGCTGAATGTGATATGTATGTAATAATGTAAAGAGGGGTGAAATGGTGAAATTGCAATGTTCTGTGTTGTTTCAGTCCGGTGGACATTTTGACTCTCCTGATAAAGAGCGCCACTCCAATTCTCAAGCTGCTCCCGTCGTTTTGTTTCCTCCGTTGAATTCTGTCCCCTTTTCAGCTTTGGGGTGGTTAGCTCACTGATTCATCCTATAGGCTACTTTTTATAAAAGATCCATGAAATAGGCAGAAATGATGTAGAAAACATGGGTAAAGTGCAAGATTAATTTGTAAAAGAGGGAAAAAAAAAAATAATCAAATCCACTCATTACAGAGACTAACATCCATGATGTCACAGAGTAACAAACTACAGATTCAGCCTGATTGGCAGACAGAACAGTTTTATCTCTAAGCTGATTGGGCCATTCGATCCAGTTCCAGTCGCTGCATCATTTACCTCTGTTTTGTATTTCTCCTTCTGCTTCTCTTTTGATGTTAGTCCGAAGCGTACATGCCCTCTTCCCCCCGAGAAGACCCATTACCATGGAACATGGACACGAGTGCCACGGAAAAGAAAAGAGGAAGGGGGGAAAACATGGTGGGGAGCAGGGGAATAAGATGCTGAATATAGCCCACAGGCAAACCAGACAGTCATATTAGCCTAATTGACATGTGTGAGGAGAGATAAGAGGCCTACAAGATGGACCCCACAAGCGTTTGTTCTTTTACTTAATTGAGTCACATAGGGAAGTTAATCATAAAGAATAGCTCTTACAGAAACCATATGAATTGTGGGTAGCTAAGCTCTTTGAGCTTTGAGGGCTTTCAGCATGACGTACATCAGAGAGGGTATGTACGATGATCAAGGAGGTTATATCAACCGCTGGGATTTACAATGATTGGTATGTTGATTAATACAGGAAATTGTTTATTTCTCCTCTCTAGAATATATATATAATATGTTCTCTGGCTGAAGCGCGGGGGCAGAATATTGGGTTTGGAAATATGGACCTGGTATGTACAGTGGCAAGAAAAAGTATGTGAACCCTTTGGAATTACCTGGATTTCTGCATAAATTGGCCATAAAATTTGTTCTGATTTTCATCTGTCACAACAATAGACAAACACAGTCTGCTTAAACTAATAACACAAACAATTATACGTTTGTATGTCTTTATTGAACACACTGTGTAAACATTCACAGTGCAGGGTGGGAAAAGTATGTGAACCCTTGGTTTTAATAACTGGTTGATCCTACTTTTTATAACCTCAACCAAACGTTTTCTGTAGTTGTGTGTGCCTGTGTTTTGATCAACTTGGGAATTGATTTTTCCGTTGATGATAGCCAGCTGTCCAGGCTTTGAGGCAGCAAAGCAGCTCCAAACAATGATGCTCCCTTCACCATACTTTACAGTTGGGATGAGGTTTTGATGTTGAAGTGCTGTGCCTTTTTTTCTCCACACATAGTGTTGTGTGTTCCTTCCAAACATCTCAACTTTAGTTTCAACTCTCTACAGAATATTTTGCCAGTAGCGCTGTGGAACATCCAGATGCTCTTTTGCGAAGTTCAGAAGTGCAGCAATGGTTTTTTTGGACAGCAGGGGCTTCTTCTGTATTGTCCTCCCATGAACACAATTCTTGTTTAGTGTTGTACGTATCGTAGGCTCGTCAACAGAGATGTTAGCATGTTCCAGAGATTTCTTTATGTCTTTAGCTGACACTCTAACATTATTTTTAACCTCATTGAGCGTTCTGCGCTGTTCTCTTGCAGGACGGCCACTCCTAGGGAGAGTAGCAACAGTGCTGAACTTTCTCCATTTATAGACAATTTGTCTTACCGTGGACTGATGAACATAAAGGCTTTTAGAGATACTTTTATAACCCTTTCCAGAATTTATGCAAGTCAACAACTCTTAATCTTGGGTCTTCCAAGATCTGTTTTGTTCGAGGCATGTTCACATCAGGCAATGCTTCTTGTGAATAGCAAACTCAAATTTGTGAGTGTTTTTATAGGGCAGGGAAGCTCTAACCAACATCTCATCTCAATGATTGGACTCCAGATTAGCTGACTCCTGAGTCCAATTAGCTTTTGGAGAAGTCATTAGCCTAGGGGTTCACATACTTTTTCCAACCTATATTGTGAATGTTTAAATTATGTATTCAATATGGACAAGAAAAATACAATAATTTGTGTGTTATTAGCTTAAGTAGACTGTGTTTGTCTATTGTTGTGACTTAGATGAAGATCAGATCATATTTTATGACCCATTTATGCAGAAGTTCAGTAAATTCCAAAGGGTCCACATACTTTTCCTTTGCCACTGTAAGTTCATCAGGCTTTGAATAGATAGAGAGAACTGGATAGATAGGAACTGGTTATATAGTGTGTTACAGCTGGTGGGGGGGGGGCACTATCTGTGTTTATTGGTAAGTGACCAACCAAGGGCTGTGCCTCACTCCCTTTTCTAATTAACTCAATTATTGTTTAAAACTTCCCCAAAGCATTTGTAACTGTACTTTTACATACTTTCTCTACACAACCCAGCCGCACTGGCACGACAGAGTCACACTTATGAAAATCTAAGCGTTTGACGGGGCGGCCAATCTTCTATGCGTGAACAAACTACATTCGTAGCACTTTGCTGTTCTATAGTCTGGGTCAGCAAGTGAAAAAACATACCTATGCAACTATGAAGGCTTTGGAAAACCCACCCCAGAATGAACAATGGCAAAGCAATCAGTGAAATTATTCTGAATTCCAATTTGCACCTTATTCCCTTTGTAGTGCACTTCTTTTGACCAGGGCTAATAGGGGTCTGGTCAAAAGTAATGCACTATATAGGGAATAGGGTTTAATTTGGGACCAATTCAGTAAAATTATATCAGTCTGTATGTAGGGACTGTCGCTCGCTCCCTGGGTACTGACTGACTGGGTGCCAATTAGCCCTGTTGTGTCCTGCTTATTCGCGCGTTGCCATACCTCCAAAAACACGTCCTGCTAGAGCCTTGTAATGGCCAGTGAGGGCTAACATAGCATGAATGCTTCCTCTGTCAGACGAGTAATCATGCTTTTATCTGGGTAAAGTCAGGTCATTGGAATGGGGAGTAAGGTTGGCTACATCACAGTCAGTATTCTGGACTATTTGATGCTAACCTCTCAGGTCTCACTATGTTTTTTTGGAGCTTTACATTACCACTGTTCTGAAGCTTTTTCCCTCTTATTGCAGATCTGCTTTGTGAATCTGGACCAGCAGAAGGTGGATCGTCACGACAACAGCTGCATCAAGGTGTGCTGGGTCCCCTCTTCTCTTGTCATCTCTCTGTTACCCCCTACCCATGCTTTCCTCTCATATCCTCTCTTCCCTCTCCTCCCTCCTCATCTCATCTCCTTTCCTCCCCCTACCCATTAACAACTCTGCTCCTACTCTCATCCTCTATCCTCGCCTCTCCTTTCCCCTCCTCCCATTCCCCCAGAGTCTTTCTTAACTATCATAAACACTGGCTCTGTTGCCATGGATTCGGGATAATTAGCCTGGGTGAGAGGGGTTGATTTGTTTAGGTAATTAGCAGGTTTGTTCTGATGATGACTGCCTGTGTGCCTGTCATTGTGACTGTGGGCGACGTCCCTCTCTCCTCTAGAAACTGGCCTCAATCTCTCCAGACCTTCCCAAGCTGGTCGACTCTCTGAGTGTGCGACAGCCCAAGGTGAACGAGATCCTGCTGCTCGGCGGTTTGGAGACTCCGGACCCCTCTCACCCTCACCAGTACCCCACCCACACACAGGTGAGCACACACACACACACACACACACACACACACACACACACACACACACACACACACACACACACACACACTTCATGTAATTTTATATTAATGGTTTGTTGAGATCCCTCCATCCCAAATCCATCCACTGTCTGATCTGCTCTGAGAATTACACGAGCAGACAAGGTAGAATGCATAAATTATTGAACTCTTTACCGGGAGACCCATGGGGGCGACGCACAATTGGCCCAGCGTCATCCGGGTTAGGGGAGGGTTTGGCCGGCAGGGATGTTCCTGTCCCATCGCGCACTAGCGACTCCTGTGGCGGGCCAGGCGCAATGCATGCTGACACGGTCGCCAGGTGTACGCTGTTTCCTCCGACACATTGGTGCGGCTGGCTTCCGGGTTAAGCGGGCGTTGTGTCAAGAAGCAGTGCGGCTTGGCTGGGTTGTGTTTCGGAGGACACACGGCTCTCAACCTATGCCTCTTCCGAGTCCGTACGGAAGTTGCAGCGATGGGAAAGGATTGTAAATACCAATTGGATATAACGAAATTGGCGAGAAAAAGGGGTAATAAAAATATAAAATGTAAAAATTGTAAAAATGTGTGTGTGCGTATTTGTACCTGCGTGTGTGTGTGTGTATTGTCTCCAGGGCCAGAGGGGTACAGATGTGTGCCTGGTCCAGTGTGCTGGGGGCCGGCGGTCCACCAGCATCATCTATGAGATCAACAAGTTCCTAATCGGGCTACAGTGGGGTCAGGAGAGGCAGGGGTCCCAGGGGATGATGATGGCAGGGCAGAGGCTGGATGATGACACCAACCGCTCTTTCTCATCCATAGAGGAGGACTTCCTCACTGCCTCAGAACACCTGGGGGATGACAGCGAGGATGACGGCTTACGAAATGGTGATTAATTCTGATCCTTTTGAATACCCATGTACTATATTTGAGTTCATTGTATTTTACTGACATATGTGGTGAATATTAAAGTAGAGTAATGTAGTCCTATGTGGCTAAGTTTGAAGAGCATGAGGATAGCAAATACGAAAATGTCGATCTCAGTTACTGTTCTAGTTCACTTTTGACAAATGTGTCTGCTAAATAGGATACACCATTTATTATTTACAAATATACTACTGTGAAGCACTCCTTTTGGGAGGAAAAATCTGACATTTTTGTAAGGTTATACATTATTCAGTAGCCTACTCTCAAAACAGGTCAATGTATAGGTGCGCTCGGAAAATATTCAGATCCCCTTGACTTTTTCAATTTTTTTTTATCATTACAGCCTTATTCTAAAATTGATTTTTTAACATTTTAATTCTCACCAATCTACACACAATACCCCATAATGACGAAGTATCGTAACAAAATGTGGAAAAAGTCAAGGGGTCTGAATATTTTCCGAATCACAAATAGTCTACATGGTCCTTGAATACTATTCTTACCACTGAAGATGTCCCTCGTCTCGTTTCAAAAGGGAACGACAGGCATTCAGCTGTTGTGCTCTTGTTCTCTCGTGCCTGTCAGTCTTCATCTGTAAAAACACTTCTCTGTGGCTGGCTGGCTGTGTAGCTCCTTAGAGCATTTGTGCCTCGCATGGTGTGCCGTGCTGCTGAGGGCACATACAGTAGAATAGATCAATGCCTGTCATGATTGAGATTAATATACAGTATATGGCCCTGAGTTTGGCTGTGCTTTTCTGCACAGTGACAAGTCTCCCCTTATCTATAATATGAATCTCCTGTAAGCAGAGATGGGCAGGATTTCTGTTACATGCATTTGGAATACTTATTTGAATTACTTATGAGTATTTTGTCATTTGAATTACACTGGGCTGAATTACACTACAATGTATTTTGTATTTTCAAAATACTGTAATTTATAACGGTTCACATTTTGTGCCCCCCCTTTCACCCTGCATTGGTATCAGAAGTCTGAGAGCACTATAGTGTGATAAAAGCATCTGCTAAATGAACTAAATATAAATGTATATGTAAAAATGAACAATTGCAAAGCATGCTGAGTGTTATTCTAATGAGCTCCCCCCCGAAACAATAAACAGCCTGCTTTGCAGTTCATTTTGGTTTGTTCATTTTCACATATACATTTATATTTTGGTCATTTAGCAGACACGCTTATCCAGGGTGACTTGCTCAACTAAGGTAGTTAAACAACAAGATATCAGAGTCATTGCAAGTAAAAATGTTTTTGTAACCGATACTGAGAATTTTGTTGTTCTTCGGGCTGGCTACTTGCAAATGTATTTTAGTATTTTAATTAAATACATTACAAAGCAGTATTTTGTTGTTTATTTTGATACATTGATCTTTATTGCATTTCGTATCTGTATTGTTCCCATCCCTGCCTGTATGAATTTAGAACCAACACTGTGTGAAGGGTCTCCTTTGAGTCAATGTACCAGTAATATTCATTATCAGATCAAGCCTCGGATAGGAGGTTGCTCTTTTTTACTTTGCATGGGGGTAAGTTAGCCTGTTCCCAGATCTGTTTGTGTTGTATTATAGCCTGTGTAGCCAACTCTTATGGTCATTGGTAAGACAGCACAAACATAACTGGGACCAGCTAGGGTTTGGTTGGGAGCTATAGTCATGTTTGAGTGGGTAAATGCTGCTCAGTGAAAGTCTGGTGTTATTGCTAGCTTGGTTAAACCAGAGCTGGGTTGTCATCGCTCTTGCTCTGGCACATTGGGAATTTGATGGAAGTATATTCTAACAGGTCTGGACATGCCTCTCTCTCTCTTTCTCCACTCAGAGCCAGAGTGCAGTGATGTGGCAGAGGACTTGTCAGATGTAGCACACAGAGACAGACCAGCGTGTCAGAGGGGACACCTGGGCCAGCATAAGTGGCAGGACAGCGAGGAGTCCGAGGTGACCATCAGTACCCCCCCAGCCACCAAGAAACGAGGAGGAAGGGCACCGGCGAGAGCTAGCATTCATCACACCAAGGAGTCGGCTGGCCACTATGCCACCAACCTGGCCGAGTCGGTACTGCAGGACGCCTTCATCAGCCTGTCTCAGGACGAACCATCCTTCGCTCCTGAGGCCGCTGTGAGCATGTCCCCCGGCAGCCACCCCCCCACCGGCCTCGCCTGGACAGGAGCAGAGGAGCCCTGTCGGGCACGCGCCTGCTCTTTCGAGCTCCCCAAGATCGTCATAGTGCAGAGCCCGGATAGCTGCGAGGGCCTGCCAGAGTGGCTGGGTACTCAAGCCTCTCACGCGGCTCTGGAGCATGGTGTTGGTGGTGATGGTGGTACTGCCAGGCAGGTACCAGCGGAACACGGACCAGAGACCCATGACCTCCTCCCTACCACCACTACCACTGGACGCCACCCCACCAAACCCCTGCAGCGGGCCTTGGCATGCGCTGCCAGTGTCATCGGCACCATCTCCAGCCCACAGGTAGCAGAGCACCTGGCAATGGAGCCAACAGAGGGGGACATGGAGCGAGAGGGACAGAGGGACCCTGAGGGCACTGACTACTCCTTCTCCTCAGCCATGTGCGGGATGGCCCAGGTGGCGGGGGCGGTGGCTGTGGTGGAGCTAGCTGAAGAGGCCGGGGAAGTGGTCTGTGAGTCAGAAGACAACTCCACCACCGAGGTCTACTCGGCCGCCTCCGTGGGGCTCCTATCTGCAGCGCAGACCTCCACAGCTATCACCCTCCACTGCAGTGTGGCCGAGGGGACCAGCATCGAGGCCTTCCGCACCAGCATTGCTGAAGTTCTTCACAAGGAGGCAGCAGGGGTGCTGGCTCAGCCCCAGGACTACAAGAGTGTGGCCCATCTACTGGAGTCCACCCACAACAGGATTGTGGACGGCATCACGTCTCCCAATAAGTCATGTCTGGACAAGATGGATGAGACGGAGGTGGACAATTTCATCAGCGAAGTGGCCGACGGCCTCTTCAAACACGCATTTGAGAAAGCGAGAAAGAAAAAAGAACTGGAAGGCCCGGGAAAAGACGTCACTGATATCCAGGGCTTTCTGCAGGAGAGCGTGAGCAATGTGCTCTTCGACATCCTTTGTCTCACTTCAAAGCGGATCGGTGACATTTCCAAATGTGATATAGGGTCGTTTGACAGACAAGAGGGTGATGTCGGCTTCAGGGACTACGAGGCGGCCGCCACCACCAAGGAACCATTAAGCCAATTACAGTGCTTCGTTGGCTCCAGCCAGCCCGATAATTGTGAAACCCAATGGGCAGATAAGACACCCGTCTACTCCGGGATGAGGGAGGTGAAATATGGACTGGAGGAGAGGGAGAGTGAACCTTATGAGTCTCACAGCTCGCCACATATCAGAGAGCAGCAGCAGCGCAGACAAGCTCCGACTAAAGTCTCGTCCTCTATTAAGGACTGCTATGACCTCCAGGGCCAGCAGGCCAGAGGAAACATCAGAGAAACTTTTCCAGAGAGCTTAGCCCACCAGGTCTCTTCATCACTGGGAACAGAGAAAAGATGGATAGCCAGTACAGACAGCAGACAGTCTTCTCTGACCCCTCAGTCCTCTTTTAGCTCCTCCTCCACAGGGGCCTTGGTCTGCCTAAAGATGGACTCAGATTCCAGAACTACCCCCGTCAACTACTTCGCTGATGATCTGGCCACCACCGTAGTCTCCATGGCCACTGAGCTGGCCGCCATCTGCCTGGAGAACTCCAGCGGGAAGCAGCCGTGGTTCTGTGCCCTGAAGGGTGCAGCGGGCTACTACCCTGAGGGGAGCTACCTGTTGCCCTCCTGTTGCACGGCCCTCCGCAGAAAGGAGGGCCAGAATGGCGGTGTGGCATCCAAAAAGCACCGGCCACCACGCCTCAGTGAGATTAAGAAGAAGACTGAGGAACAGCCCGAGTTGATGGAGTGCCTGGTCAACCGCGTGGTGGATGAAACGGTCAACTTGGATGACATGCCCCAGACTCTTGATCCCTTCGCGCTCTTTGCCTCCGAGGTCACCGCCCGCATAATGAACTGCCCCGAGCTCAATGTGGTTGACACCTCCAAGCCCGGCCAGCAGACCCGCAGCCGGCTGCAGTGTGAGCGGTGGAGCCGGGGCAAGGCCGCCAGCTATGAAAGCATCCCAGAGGAGGACGCAGGCCCTCCGGGTACCCCCAACACCCTAGGCCCCGGCAGCCGGCTGGGCCAGAACCTGAGCAGGGGAGGCTCCATCTCCAAGCAGTCCAGCTGCGAGAGCATCACTGATGAGTTCTCCCGCTTCATGGTGAACCAGATGGAGATGGAGGGCCGGGGTTTTGACCTGCTTCTGGACTACTACGCCGGGCAGAACGCCAGCAGCATCCTGGCAGCAGCCGTGCAGCAGGCAGCCACCAAGAAGAACGGCCACCTCAATGTGAGGACCACCTCCTGTCTGTCGAAGCAGTCCAGTACGGAGAGCATCACTGAGGAGTTCTACAGGTTCATGCTCAAAGACATGGACAAGGAGAGCAAAGACTACAGTATGGGCAGAACTAAAGAGTGGAGCAACAGCCTATTGCCTCCATCGCCCAGAACCCTCTTCTGTATCCGTCAGTCCTCCGTGCCGGACAGACGTTTCTCAGACTCTAGGCTGACCGTCAACTCGCCCATCAAGGCCAACTCCTTTGACGGCTTTGTCCGCAATGTGCATGGGGACACACTTAATATCTACCCCACCAACTCAGTTCAGGTGTCTGCCACGGGCCTGTGTAAGTCTGACTCCTGTCTGTACCAGAGGGGACAGACGGACCAGATCACTGACATGCTGATCCACGAGACCTGGTCCAGCTCCATTGAGTCCCTGATGCGGAAGAACAAGATCATTGCGGACCCGGAGGACAGCATTGACCTTGTGGATGCAGAGTCCCAGACCCAAGTGCTGCAATATGCCAACCGCCTGGCCGCAGACATCGTGGAAACCGGGAAGTCTGTCCTGCAGGAAGGGGATTGGGCCGGAGGAGGTGGCATGGTGGGGCGACAACAACACATGCCCGTGGGGGAGAGGAGGAGAGGCTTCAAACATTCCCGCCCTGGCTGCACTCGGAGCAGAGCCAGTCAGGAGCAACCAGGAGGGGGCGGAGACAGCACATGTACAGCAGCCGGGCCCCCCATAAGGGGACCCAGGGAGGTCCCTGTACCGGTGATCCACATCGAGACAGATCAAAGGGATAATCCTGAGTCTGGGGACCCGGTGGAAAGAGCCGGACGCCACCCTTGGGACCCAACGCCCCCTGAGGGGACAGCCCAGTGGTGCGCTGAGAGGGCCTCGGTGAGGCGCAGCAGGTAAGTCCTCTCTCAGTTCACATTTCCCCTGTGAGTAAATCCCACCCTCAAACACACAAACAGGCTCTCACAGCTCTTCACAGCAAAGGGGCATCATCACTGGGGATGAGAGCATCACAAGGCTATCAAAGGCTGCAGACTCTCAAACTGCTTTTGATGAGAGAGAGAGAGCAAAGAGTTAAAGAAATATGAGAGCAGACAGACAGACAGACAGAGAGAGGAAACAAAGAGTTGAAGAAAGATGAGAGAAGACAGACAGACAGACAGACAGACAGACAGACAGACAGACAGACAGACAGACAGACAGACAGACAGACAGACAGACAGACAGACAGACAGACAGACAGACAGACAGAGTGAGAGAGAGAGAGAGAAAGAGGGGACAAAGAGTTAAAAAAAGATGAGAGAAGACAGACAAAGTGAGAGAAAGCTCATGATGGAACAACGTTCACTTGCATGGTATTATTTTTTCATTTTCCGAAACACCTTGAATTGTGAATTCCCTTGGATTATACAGACCCATAGCCAGGTTATGAGTCATGTTGCTGTGTTGGAGGCTACAGCTTTTATCTCGAGCTAACCTTAATCTTCAAGGTGGCATAGACATGCCTCTAGTCAGGATAAAACGCAGATTCTCATAAACATTCATACAAACACACACACACACACACACACACACACACACACACACATATATATATATATATATATATATATATATATATATATATATATATATATATATATACTCCCCATATGTATTTGGACAGTGAAGCAAAAATGTTTGGTCCCATATTCCATGCAGGCAATGACTACATAAAGCTTGTGACGTGTTGGATGCATTTGCAGTTTGTTTTGGATTAGGGCAATTCCACGCTAACAGAATGATGCTCAGATTAAAATGTTTGTCAAACTAAAACAAATGGTTTGTGCCATCATTCTGTTACCAAACTTTGCATCTGCACTGTTATTCAAGTAAATGTTTTTTGTAAAAATGTCTGTGGAAATTGTTAAAAGTTGTCGTTGTGCATAGAGTTTTATGGTTTGTTTAACTTTTCAATTATTGTTTTTTGTTTGGCATACATTTAAAGTGAAAAATCTCAGCCTCATTCTGTTACCCTGGAATTATCCGTTTCGTAACGTGACTAGCATTAATGTGATGACTGTTATTCATTGAATAATTCCCTACTATGTTTAATTGTTATTAGATTAAATTAATTATGTAACAATGAACTAATTAGGAATTTCGAGACACCAATTTGGGGCACCAAAAGTTGTTTAGCGAGTTAACGTCTCCTAAATTAACTCAAGAATATAAAGATATCATAACAGTCACTAATGAATCATTTCCTCATATCAGTCTTATTCTGAATGTCACAGACTTTGTGAATCTTCACAAACCCAAGTCTTACTAATCATTCCGTACCGCACAAACTATATGATAACATAGGATACACACACACACACACACACGTGCGCACACACACACACAAACACACACACACACACACACACACACACACACACATAAACACACGGTATAGGTTATTGATTATAAACTTAATACGATGAAAACAAGTCCCTAGCGGACTAACACAATATGACACTTGTTACACAAGATGGAGAGTTAAAGAGAGAGAGAAAGCGAGAGAGAAAGAGAAGCAACACTTGGATACATTTGGGAACTACACTCACAATAACCATAATACCTTGTCCCGAACTGCCGCTCTTTTGGGTAAGAAGTAATGTATGTATATTTACGCGTTGAAGGTCTTCGTCGGGTATCTCTGTTGGGCCCAGGCTTTTGCGGAAAGAGTTCCGCTTTTGAGGAGGGTTGATTGGGCCTTCTCCTTTGGAGGGCCTTCTCCTTCGTTCTCGGGTGTATGTTTCTGATTGTCCACAAGAGGTCACGGTGTCCTTCTGAGTTGCCTTAGTTACTTGCACTAGTTCTTGAAGAGTGGTCTCCTGAGGACGGCTAATCAGCTGTGTCGGTGATCCCAGAGTGGTGATGAAAGCATTGTAGGCAATGATGATTTGAAGAGAATAACCGGATGGTCCTGCTTATTCACCTTCTTAGATACAGTACTTGGATTGTTAGAGGTTCCTTAGCATTGAATTGTTAGAGGTTCCTTTGTCTTTTGTAACCCAAAACGCGCTGTAACCCAAAACACAGCCAAATCAAACTGTAAATGCGTCCAACGAGTCAAGTTACAAGCTTGATTTATTCATTGCTTGCAACGGATATGGAACCAAATACTAAACTTTGACTATTTTAAAGTGGAAGTAAATATGAAACAGATTAATATAATTCATCAATACATCAATACATTTCTTGGTAGTACAAAAAAAATCAGGTTGTAAAATCACAGCTGGCCTGGTACATTGTTTGCTTTCTCCACCAATTTGGGATGCACTGTTTAAGTTTCAATGTCAATATAATCAAACTAGCAAGGGCAATGATCACAAGCCAGTAATAATGTGGCTAACAGGCTAACGCACACGTGTCAAACACAAGGCCCGCGGGCCCTCTACTTCATGAAATTACTACCTGATGTGCTCGCATTGGTGAATTCAACTTCAATTGCTTCCGTGTGTCCCGTTTACCCATGGCCCGCACAATCGTTTTTTCATTATGGCCCGTGTGCTGATTGAGTTTGACGCCCCTGGGCTAGACTATCTATTTATTTGAAATAAAACAATGACTACGAGGTTAAAGTGCAGCCTGTCAGCTCTGATTTGAGGATATTTTCATCCATATCGGGTGAACAGTTTAAAAATTACAGCACTTTCTCTACATAGGCCCCCCATTTTAGAGGAGCAAAAGTGTTGGATTAGGACAAATCCACGTATGTGTATTAAAGTCGTAAAAAGTTACGTATTTGGTCCCATATTCATAGCATGCAATGACTACATCAAGCTTGTGACTCATTTGCTGTTTTTTGGGGGGGTTGTGTTTCAGATGATTTTGTTCCCAATAGAGACTCATGGCAAATAATCTATTGTGTCATTTTGGAGTCACTTTTATTGTAAAGAAGAATAGAATATGTTTCTAAACACTTCTACATGAATGTGGATCCTACCATGATTACAGATAATCCTTAATCAATTGTGAACAATGATAAGTGAGAAAGTTATAGACGCACAAATATCATACCCCCCCCAAAAATGCTAAAAATGTAATGGTGAGAGGTAAGAGGTAATGTCTTGGGGGAATGATATTTGTGCGTCTGTAATCCAAACGTATGGAGTGTAGAGCCAAAAGAAGGAAAAATGCTTCACTGTCCCAATAAGTACAGAGGGCACTGTAAAATGTGACATTTTACTTGATCTCAAATTTTAAAAAGTATAGAGACACATTTTTTTAAATGACATCCCTGTCCAAATACATATGGATGGAAGTGTATATCACACATACAGTATATTATGTATATAAGAGACACAGGCTACATACAACAGTGGCATCATATTGTACTGTAATTTGGGTCTGACATTTCACTCAGAGGAAAATTGTGTAACAGGGACTCAGTAAGGTGAGAAGATTCACACAGACCTTCTTGGTAACGTGAGAGTGGCCTTTAGGGGGCAGTGAAGTGTGAATATACACACTGCAGGGAGGCCTTGTACTGGAGGAGGTGGGCACCACAAGGAGGAGGTTACAGAAAACTTCCAAAGTACTTCAGGTCACTTTATTGGTGTTCCAGGAATTAGTTGCGCATCATCAGCTAAGCGACAAACATTTGCAGACCACGTTGACATGCTGTAGATGACAACACAAGGTCTCTCAAATAGATAGAGCAGATAAAATATAAAGTGAAGTGTTTAGAAAGGAAAATAAACAATGGGGTTTAAATACTTTGGAGGTAATTGACAAAACAAACATAGTATCATATAGGGGTAACTGCCAAAATAAAGGAAACACCAATAGGGTGTTGGGCCATCACAAGCCAGAACAGCTTCAGTGCACCTTGGCATATATTCTACAAGTGTTTGGAACTCTATCGGGGGGATGCAATGCTATTCTTCCACGAGAAATTCCATAATTTGGTGTTTTGCTCCAGAATCTCCCATAAGTGTTGCTTAATTGCTTAACTAACTCATGAACCCAACCTATGTGGAAGCACATGCTTTCAATATACTTTCTATCCCTAATTTACTCAAGTGTTTCCATTATTTTGGCAGTTACCTGTAGATTGGATTGACACATGCAATAAATTAAATGAAAAGGAAAATAGTTGGAAGAGATTTATATTTAAGCTGCTTACTGATTGCAGGGTTTGCTGGTTTTTCACTTAACAGTTAATAAACTCCAGTTATGGAACAATTCATCTCCATCTGGTTCTTTCCCTGATGAATACGTGAGGCTCATTGACATTGACAAACAACACCTTAACCCACTCTGGGAATCTGGCAGCTTTCAATCATCTAATCAGGATTTAAATTACTCAGTTTCTCTGTTGCATTAAAAAAACAGCCAACACTGCAGCCTTTCATTTAATTTTTTATTCATGATTCATTTGGATAGGCACAAATACAAAACATCCTTTACACACTGAAGGACATGGGTTATCCACCCTCTATAAAAGGGGCACATATTTTAGAAATGCCAATACTTGGTGGTGGTGGGGGGTTGTATGTAATATGTGGTGAACAGGATTTCATGGTCCCAACACAAATGTACAATGTATATAGCCACAGTACATAGCACACTTTTAAAAAAACTACATTCTAGAATCAATAAATGTACAATCTGTATCCCCTGAACAAGAATAGAACCAAATCAATAAATGTACAATCTGTATCCCCTGAACAAGAATAGAACCAAATCAAAAAATGTACAATCTGTATCCCCTGAACAAGAATAGAACCAAATCAATAAATGAGGGGAAAGATCACATCAGAGGGGTTGAGCTCCTCCCAGTCTCCCAGCCTATCACATCGTATGTACACTCTTAGAACAAAATGGCTAACTAGAACCATTAAAGGTTCACTTTATGAACTGCTTTATGAATCATTTTTCTAAGAGTGTATACAGTAGGTGACCCTGCTGTTTGCTTTCCCCAGCTGTGAGAGAGACAGGACCGCAGTGCCCTCTGCGGCCGCTGCAGTACCCACTGTAGGTGAGCAAAACAAGCGCTCTCTAAGTGCTAGCAGTGAGGACAGTTCAGGAAGCTGGTCCCAGATCGCCCCCGATGACGACCCCCACGAGGAGACCAGTAGTTTTATCCAGCTGAGCGAGGGGTCAGTAACCTTAGCAACCAACTGCTGCTCCGTCCCATCATGCACTGCTCCGAGCGCTCCTACCGCTACTACTGCCCTCGCCGTCCGTCGCCCTCTCATCAGCCCATTGCTGCTCACACTCACTCTTTGCTGTCCCGTGCCAGTCTTCGGCTCTTGCCGCTTCAGTGGAATAGCTGTATGCCCGGGGGCTTTCCTCTCACTGGTAGAGAGCTCACCTAGTGCACTGAGCCCCACTCCAGAGCCAGCGTGGTGTAGAGCTCTGGGGGCCTGCAGTAGCATAGGCATGACGTCACACTGCTTCTCACACATTAAAGGCCCACAGAACATTAGCTTTATCATTCCCTGCTTCAGCGACTGTAGTGCCATTTCTCAGTTCCACTAGCTAGCCTCATACTGACACCGAGCCAAGCCAAAAACCTGAGGTAGTAAGTCTATTACTGCCATTCCTCTAAGCCAGGAGAAATGAGACCAGGGTATAGATAACAAAGAGTGGGGCGGATACGTTTCTAGGCTCCAGAGGACTAGGAGGAGGGCTGTGTGGCTGGTTGGCTTCAGCTTGGCAGTAGTGGTGATGAAATGTGTGCTGCTTGCTGCTTTTACCTGCCAGCATAGACAGCTGTGGCATAAACGAACACCTGGTGGCTATTGCCTTCCTGACCACATCATCCCCGATTAACTCCACGGTGACACTGCTGTCACTGGACATGGTCGCCCACTCCGCGCAACTGCTCAATCTTTCCACATCCCTCATCTCCACAAGGAAGGGCCCATTGCCAGTCAGGCTCTCTCTTCCAGCCCAGCCATCCTGATCAGCTGCAGCTGCGGTTTCTATGTTAATCACCAGCTAATGAACAACATTGCTCGCTTCACCGCAGCTCCTTATCGTTCCATTCACAAGTCACTGATCGTGTCGCCTTTCAAGAGACAGGATATGAGTTTTAGTTCTGTTTGGATTTGCAGGAACGGGAACAGCAGCACGTCTAGCCTGGGTCTGGCAGACTTGGAGGGCTTGTCTGACATCCCCAGTCAGAGCACAGTGAACAGGTAACTGATAACTCCTAACGACATGCCAACAACACTCCTGCAACACAGTGCTGAGGCTTTAAACAAGGCCCTTTGAACAGGAGAATGCAGTCTCATAGGCTCCAGTCTGATTTTCTCTCTAGTCTCTACCCTGTTTATGAAGTGTGTACTTGTTCACTCCAACTCATGAAGAGATCAACCGATGTAGGAAATGTGGTGGATGCTACATCCGGCTACCTACCCCATGCACACACTAATCCAATGTTTTTAAATCCATGACAGGGAATAAGTTCACACTTACAGCTAGATGAACTAAGTGTTTGCACCTATTTTTTTTATAAAGGAAATGAAACATTCAGGACAGAACAAGAAGGTAAGGAGAAAGATTAAGATCAATAGAAAGGTGCAAAATGATACATGTTTCTTTGTTTTTGGTCTATTATCAGTTATCCCTTACTGAAAAAAACAGATGCTTAGTAAATCTGGCCTAAGGGAAGAAAGTGAGAATCTGAACGCGACCTACTGTATTGTCTTAATGGTCATGCTCTCTGTTCTCAGTGAGGAGGCAGACAAGGGTCACCTAAGGGAGAGCAAGGAGAACGTAGACGGTGAGTAGCGTCACCCTGTCTGAGTCATACACACACACACACTACATCACACTGTCTCAGTTCCATGTCATTACTGTCTACATTATATGTCACAAAGGAAACTCAACTCTCGCTGTCTCCCCTACTGTCTCATCTTTGTTCTCATTCGTCTTTGCGATAACCTCTATTCAACCTCTTCACTGTAAGATCTCTACACACTGAGTATTGTAGAAGTCACTCACATTATCTATCTATAGCTACTTGGTGTGACTAATTCCCCAGATACTGGAGCTTCAAAAGCAAAGTAATGTGTAACTCAAATGTCGAAATGGTAAATATATCACTGCTTTATCTCTGCAGTGCTGCCACTTAATCATTTTAGGTCAATATAACAGTATAGTGTTGTGGAAGCTACTCTGAAAATACAGTTTACCAAGCTACGAAGTACTTCACACTGGAAGAAGTTAAGCTACCCTTAAGCAAAATATACAGTTGAAGTCGGAAGTTTACATACACCTTAGCCAAAAACTCAGTTTTTAACAATTCCTGACATTTAATCTGAGTAAATATTCCCTGTTTTAGATCAGTTAGGATCACCACTTTATTTTAAGAATATGAAATGTCAGAATAATAGTAGAGAGAACGATTTATTTCAGCTTTTATTTCTTTCATTACATTCCCAGTGGGTCAGAAGTTTACATACACTCAATTAGTATTTGGTAGCATTGCCTTTAAATAGTTTAATTTGGGTCAAACGTTTCGGGTAGCCTTCCACAAGCTTCCCACAATAAGTTGGGTGAATTTTGGTCCATTCCTCCTGACAGAGCTGGTGTAACTGAATCAGGTTTGTAGGCCTCCTTGCTCACACACGCTTGTTCAGTTCTGCCCACACATTTTCTATGGGATTGAGGTCAGGGCTTTGTGATGGCCACTCCAATACCTTGACTTTGTTGTCCTTAAGCCATTTCGACACAACTTTGGAAGTCTGCTTGGGGTCATTGTCCATTTGGAAGACCCATTTGCAACCAAGCTTTAACTTCCTGACTGATGTCTTGAGATGTTGCTTCAATATATCCACATAATTTTCCTCCCTCATGATGCCATCTATTTTGTGAAGTGCACCAGTCCCTCCTGTAGCAAAACAGCCCCACAACATGATGCTGCCACCCCCGTGCTTCACGGTTGGAATGGTGTTCATCGGCTTGCAAGCCTCCCCCTTTTTCCTCCAAACACAACGATGGTCATTATGGCCAAATATTTATATTTTTGATTCAACAGACCAAAGGACATTTCTCCAAAAAGTAGGATCTTTGTCCCCATGTGCAGTTACAAACCGTAGTCTGGGTTTTTTATGCCGGTTTTGGAGCAGTGGCTTCTTTCTTGCTGTCGATATAGGGCTCTTTTTACTGTTGATATAGATATTTTTGTACCTGTTTCCTCCAGCATCTTCACAAGATCCTTGCTGTTGTTCTGGGATTGATTTGCACCTTTTGCACCAAAGTACATTCATCTCTAGGAGACAGAATGCATCTCCTTCCTGAGGGGTATGACGGCTGCGTGGTCCCATGGTGTTTATACTTACGTACTATTGTTTGTACAGATGAACGTGGTACCTTCAGGCGTTTGGAAATTGCTCCCAAGGATGAACCAGACTTGTGGAGGCATACCATTTTTTTCTGAGGTCTTGGCTGATTTCTTTTGATTTTCTCATGTCAAGCAAAGAGGAACTGAGTTTGAAGGTAGGCCTTGAAATAAATACACAGCTACACCTCCAATTGACTCAAAATATGTAAATTAGCCTAACAGAAGCTTCTAAAGCCATGACATCATTTTCTGGAATTTTCCAAGCTGTTTAAAAGCACAGTCAACTTAGTATAACTTCTGACCCACTGGAATTGTGTTACAGTGAATTATAAGTTAAATAATCTGTCTGTAAACAATTGTTGGAAGAATTACTTGTCATGCACAAAGTAGATGTCCTAACCGACTTGCCAAAACTATAGTTTGTTAACAAGACATTTGTGGAGTGGTTGAAAAACAAGTTTTAATGACTCCAGCCTAAGTGTATGTAAACTTCCGACTTCAACTGTAGCTTACTTAACGAAAGTTACTTGAAAAAGTAGTTCACTACAACCAAACTACATTGTGAAAAATTCTATATCTGAAATGTCATTGACTACAAATTGCAAGAACAGATCCCTCTGTAGTTAGATGGTAACAGAATGTGTCATTTAGCCTATTAAAGACAAAGTGAGAATTGGCCACACAACAAGTTTCAGGTGAGAATTAGCCACACAACAAGTGTTTCAAGTGAGAATTAGGCAGGTCTGATGCCGAAAAAGATTCTGTCTACTTCACCCATATTGTATTTTTGCAGGTGTGCAGTTCCAGTAGTTACATATGGCAAAAAAACACTACCAAGATTTAATTTTGTTGAACTACCACCAAGCTACTGAAAAATGTAATTATGTAATAGTTTAACTAAATGTATTTCACTGCTCCCCAACACTGATGGTATCAAGCCCTCCTTACCCAACCTATCTTGAACCTATTTGGTGCCAGATCCATCCAATGTGCCATCAGACCTCAACGTAGCTTTGGCATTGCAACTACAGGTCAGCTTGATGTACAAGTTAGCTTGATGTACAGAAAGTGGGCGTGATGTATTTCCTGTGTGTGTTGCAGAGGGCATCTCACTGCGGCCAGTAGTGGACAGTAGCAGCCACAGGGAGCTTCTGGTGGTCAACTGCGACTTGGATCCAGAGTGTGTGGACTCAGAGCTGCGCTTGGCCCTGCAGTGGATCGCTGCCTCTGAGCTGGGCCTGCATGCCGTCTACTTCAGGAAGTGTAAAGACAGGAGGACATCAAAGGTGGGTGCAGCACAGCACATCCTGTTACACAGGATCTGATTATGCCCGTACATGTGTGTGTGTTTGTGTGTGTGTGTGTGTTGTACTCTGTTATCTGTATGTCTTGTGCAGTGCACAAGCAGCATGGTAATCTGGCTGAGTGTGATGTCTCAGTTCCAGAGGGTGTTGCAGCTGGTGTCTCAGAAGGCATGGAGGATCGGAGATCTCTTCAACGCTGTCATCCAGTTCTGTAAGCTCCACCAGGAAGAGCAGGACGGAGGCAGCTCTCTGTCCAGCCTGTTTGACTGGCTACTGGAGACCCACTAGGCTCTGCCAACACCCCCCATCTACACAAACACACACACACCAGCTAATGTCTCCAACTGTGTACGCCCAATGCATCAAACCCAACCATCAAGCGTAGTGTTTCTCAGCACACGTGTGAATCATGAAAAACCCCTAGCCTGGTAGCCAGATTTGTTTGTGCTTTAGCCAATTCCTCTTTAATTTATTGTGATGTAAGCCATGACAAGGCATGCTAGAAGTGATGGCTAAAGCATCAACAGGTCTGGCTACTAGGATAGAAACCCTTTCCTGGTCCCAGAATAGTTTGTGCTATCTGGCCAACTCTTATGGTCAATGGACGAGGAGTAGAAGATTTGGCTGATGCACAAACAGGTCGGACATCCAGGCTAAAAACTCCATCACACCTGTGATATTACACACCCTCTTATAGGACTGGCTATGGGACTGAGGACTTTCATTAGGCTGCAGTGAGCAGACATGTCTCCCTTTAATAAGATAAGCATGTTTCTCATTTTCTGATGTACGGTCCCTAGTTAGACGAACCCAAGGAAAACCCAGCATCAGTTTGGGATGTAGGCCTTATTTATTTAGTGCAAACAAATCAGCCATCTGAGATTTCTTGCCTGCAGAATTTGTATTCCTTTCGTTGTTATATATCCTATACATTACGTTTTCACAATCTGATGTGTTAATTTATAAATTATGTATTTATTACACATAAACACAAACAAGGCACCAATAAAACCCTGTACCCCATTCCCCTCAACCCAACAAACTCAAAAAGACACCAGATGATGTTTTAATGTACAGTAGCTATCTTGATGAGACTGTCAGGCAGCAACCATCGTTCCAGTTAGGCTTTGCTGAGATCAACATAGGTGAGCAGTACTACGCTTGACAGTTGCCCAGAGCCTGTATTCAGAAAGCATCTCAGGGCAGGAGTGCTGATCTAGGATGAGACCCCCCCATCCTGGTAATCATATTTATTATGATCTAAAATTCAAAACTGATCCTATATCAGCCCTCCTAATCTGAGATGCTTTGTGAATACGGACCCAGATGATAGTTGTCGTTTACATTGGCCAACATTGTCTACTTCTATTGTGACTTTGTTACTGCTTAAGTTATCTGTCATTCTTCATGTTATCTATCATTCTTAAGTAAGTTATCTGTAGTTCTTCATGTTCTTTGAGAATTGTTTATTTTGGATAGCTGTACATATTGTAGATTCTTGAACTGCTTCACCTTGGGGTAGAAAGACTGCTCTCTATCATTTCATTTTTACTACTTTCAGAAAGACAAAGAAGGTTTAATGTCTAATTTGTACGTGAATCTGGTTTGTCAGGTTTTATCTGCGTAGTGGTACTCTAGTGTTAAATCGTCGGCATTATAAAGCACACAATTCAACTCTGTTGCTGTAGAAATTGAATGTATCTTCATCTTTTGAGATCAATAAATTAATGTAATATGTGAGCATGAATAGTTTTTATTGAGGAAAAGATGGGTACAGAAAACATTCTTCCGTTCAGCCCATTCTCCAATTAACACACAAACAAACACTGATTATCAACACTGAACATGACAGAGGACCAAAGTGACCAGTCCAGGTCAAATCCTAACTGGTGAATGCAGGCTGAAAAGCTCTATAGGCCCTGCTCAAAAGTAGTGCACTTAATAGGGATTGGGTGCCATTTGGGACGCACACACTGCGCTAAACTGTCTGTCTACAGTGCTACATAGTAAAATGACCAAAGCTATCCGGTCTACTGAATCTTACTCCACAGAAACTAGGAGGTCACATAGATTGGGTCAGTGATAACTTCCGGGGAAGGGCATCTTCAGACAAGGCCCTGTTGGAGTCATCTTCTTGTTGGGGGATGGACATCAGTAGTCAGACTGGAGTCACCTGTCCAGATGGCCTTCCCTTCCTCACACAATCTACTGACCGTAGGACGGGTCAGCGACAGGTGTTGTCCTTGCTGCCTGCAGCAGGGAGAAAACAGGGACAGGTGGTTGAAAAGGAGACAGAAGCTCACCTCATCCAGCTGTGGTCTGTTCATTTGAACTTTGATAAAGTGCTTGTGAGGGGATAAAATATAAAGCTTGTTTGGCTGTGAAGAGCTTGCAATGGCGTCTTTGCATTTGAACTAGGTATGATTATGTAGAGGGCAGGGTTAGGCTCAATTCCATTTCAGGCAAATTTTGCTAACTCAATGCTGATTTGAAATGGAACTGACCCCAGCACTGACAGAGGGTGCATATTACCTGTGATGGTGTCACCCTCGTAGTTGAAGGCGGAGGAGAAGATCTCGTCCGTGTGTCCCTCCGGGACCTGAAGATAAACGCCAGACTGGACATCCCACAGGCGAGCCATCATGTCAGCGCTGGCCGACAGAACTCTACTGGCTTGAATAGATCTGCAAGGGAGGAGACGAGGAGATTGAAATTGACAGCACATCAGCACTCTATTCTTAAAAGGTTATTAACTGTACATGGAGCAGGTATTTCCTATGGAGGAATGATTCTAATGGAACAGATACACAGACTTCAGAGAGATCGACAAGCACACACAGTGAGGTGAAGAAATGAACATGGGGCTGGGATGGTTAAATGATGCTGGCTCTGCATTGTCATGAAAGTAAAGTGTGTGCGAGAGAGAGATGAGGGGGAGCAAAGAGGAGGAGCATGGAGGAGAGAACGAGAGCACAGAGGTGTACAATTTTGAGAAAAGAGGACACGAGGGAAGAGAGTGGTGAAAAGAGAGAGGAAAAAGAGAAGAGAAAGAAAGGTGAGGCAGAAGAAGATGGAGTAACTGAATGGTCATGAGTAGAGCCACACGGATTCTGTTGAGATAATTACATTCCATATCAATTACTCTTTTACATTTTTTCCTGCATATTTAATCAACAAAACAAATCATTTATTTAGCAGTATTTGGTTCTATGAAATTCATTCTACAGATATTATTTTTAATTTAATGGCCCAGTGCAGAAAAAATGCATATATATTTTCACACTATGACGTTTGAATAATACCGTGAAATTGTTCAAATTATGATAATGGCCTTTTAGTATAAGAGCTGTTTGAAAAAGACCGCCTGAAATTTCAGCCTGTTTTGGTGCAATGGAGTTTTGGCCTGCCTGGTGACATCACCAGGTGGTTAATTAGTTAATAGACCAATAAGATAGTTCCAAACCTCTGCAAAAAAACAGCTCGTTTTTTATTTGTTTTCCCCACTCAAATTATTGCTTGAGAAATTGCTCCTTGTTAACAATTGTTGACCATTTTAATTGAAAACAATCACCATAAGGTACTTAATTGTTACCCAGAAATGATTTAATATTGAGATAAAAACGATTGCATTGGACCTTTAAGAAAAATCTGGTCCCTCCCTCGTAATGAGAGGAAGAAAGAAACAACAAAGAGTGGGGGAGAGGGAGATGGAGGGACGACAGTGGAAATTAGAATGGAATTAAAACAGCGACCGACAGAGAGAAATAGTGGGAGAGAGTGATGAAAAAAGAGATTGACAGAGCGGTTAGAAGGCGGAGGGAGGGGAGAGAGGTGTCCTGTTAGGGGGAGATGAGTGTCATAATCCTGTGAAATCATTCTCCTTCCAGCCTATTACCGAGGCTGGGCCCTGATGGCTTTCAGTAAACAGACACAAGACAGGCAGCCCAATGAGGCAGCTAGGGGGGAATTGCAACCTGAGTTTAGAGCGCCTAAATTGAACATAATACACTTTTTATGCACTTTTCTCTCTAAGCGTATTCTGACCTTGAATTTAAGCATGAGAATAACATGTTCTTCACCCCTTATTCATTAGGGCTGGAGATCAAATAAAACAAATTTGGCGGAGGTGTCTACAGATGCGCCGTATTCTGACCTTGACTCCCTCATAATTCCACCACCTTTACGCGCAATGAAATGATGAATAAGGTCGTTCTTTAAGATATATTTTACTTTATGATCGTTGGCGTCAAATGTTAAACCAGTCATATGGCAGCAAACTAAAGCATTTTGAAATAATGGCAGGTAGCCTAGTGGTTAAGAGTGTTGGGTCTGTAACCAAACATTTGCTGGTTCAATTCCTCAACATGACAAGGTGAAAAATCTGTTGATGTGTCCTTCAGCAAGGCACTATCACTAATTATTCTTGTAAGTCACTAAATGTACTGTATATTAACTTTTCCACAGTGAAGTTTATGAAATGCTGGCCTTGTAATTTGGGATGACATTTGGAGACCATATGATTTCCAGAATGTTCTAATTATATGCCTAGATGTTTCTCTGTATTTTTTACCATTTGTTTCATGTTAAATATGAGTCACTATCGGTAGCCACCATCAGTTATACCCACATACACTGACTTTAGTGTTACTTTCCTTACATTTTGCATTTCTTTCGTCTGTCACGTTTGTATGGTTGTTCCTGAGCATCGCTAACAATAGTGGATTACGGTATATTAGGCCAAACGGATTACAAATTGTGCAATAATTTGGGACATTTGAATAATTACTTGAATAATTATGGAACGCAGACCGTATGTAGCAGTTTAAACCTGGAGCCTGCTTCACAATGACTGGACTGATGAATAAGGATTATTAGGGTAGATCTAAAGATTTACAGATTATTATTCAGGATGAATCAAACAAGCATTTTTTATTCACCAACATATTACGTGCATAAAGGCTCTCCAAAGCTGTTTTTGTATTATTCATAAATACTTTCCTAACACTTAGTATACAAGTATTAATATAATGTAATATACACTGCTCAAAAAAATAAAGGGAACACTTATACAACACAATGTAACTCCAAGTCAATCACACTTCTGTGAAATCAAACTGTCCACTTAGGAAGCAACACTGATTGACAATACATTTCACATGCTGTTGTGCAAATGGAATAGACAACAGGTGGAAATTATAGGCAATTAGCAAGACACCCCCAATAAAGAAGTGGTTCTGCAGGTGGGGACCACAGACCACTTCTCAGTTCCTATGCTTCCTGGCTGATGTTTTGGTCACTTTTGAAAGCTGGCGGTGCGTTCACTCTAGTGGTAGCATGAGACGGAGTCTACAACCCACACAAGTGGCTCAGGTAGTGCAGCTCATCCAGGATGGAACATCAATGCGAGCTGTGGCAAGAAGGTTTGCTGTGTCTGTCAGTGTAGTGTCCAGAGCATGGAGGCGCTACCAGGAGACAGGCCAGTACATCAGGAGACGTGGAGGAGGCCAACAACCCAGCAGCAGGACCGCTACCTCCGCCTTTGTGCAAGGAGGAGCAGGAGGAGCACTGCCAGAGCCATGCAAAATGACCTCCAGCAGGCTACAAATGTGCATGTGTCTGCTCAAACGGTCAGAAACAGACTCCATGAGGGTGGTATGAGGGCCCGACGTCCGCAGGTGGGGGTTGTGCTTACAGCCCAAAACCGTGTAGGACGTTTGGCATTTGCCAGAGAACACCAAGATTTGCAAATTCGCCACTGGTGCCCTGTGCTCTTCACAGATGAAAGCAGGTTCGCACTGAGCACATGTGACAGACGTGACAGAGTCTGGAGACGCCGTGGAGAACGTTCTGCTGCCTGCAACATCCTCCAGCATGACCGGTTTGGCAGTGGGTCAGTCATGGTGTGGGGTGGCATTTCTTTGGGGGCCCGCACAGCCCTCCATGTGCTCGCCAGAGGTAGCCTGACTGCCATTAGGTACCGAGATGAGATCCTCAGACCCCTTGTGAGACCATATGCTGGTGTGGTTGGCCCTGGGTTCCTCCTAATGCAAGACAATGCTAGGCCTCATGTGGCTGGAGTGTGTCAGCAGTTTCTGCAAGAGGAAGGCATTGATGCTATGGACTGGCCCGCCCGTTCCCCAGACCTGAATCCAATTGAGCATATCTGGGACATCATGTCTCGCTCCATCCACCAACGCCACGTTGCACCACAGACTGTCCAGGAGTTGGCGGATGATTTAGTCCAGGTCTCGGAGGAGATCCCTCAGGAGACCACCCACCACCTCATCAGGAGCATGCCCAGGTGTTGTAGGGAGGTCATACAGGCACGTGGAGGCCACACACACTACTGAGCCTCATTTTGACTTTTTTTAAGGACTTTACATCAAAGTTGGATCAGTCTGTAGTGTGGTTTTCCAATTTAATTTTGAGTGTGACTCCAAATCCAGACCTCCATGGGTTGATACATTTGATTTCCATTGATAATTTTTGTGTGATTTTGTTGTCAGCACATTCAACTATGTAAATAAAAAAGTATTTAATAAGAATATTTCATTCATTCAGATCTAGAATGTGTTATTTTAGTGTTCCCTTTATTTTTTTGAGCAGTGTACAAGTATTTTTAAATCTACCAACTGGTGCTGAAAAGGAGATTAATATGAGTGTGTTTACAAGGCTTTCTTTCATCGTTCCCTAATATTCTGAACCTTCCCTCCATATGTTCTAGTGACTGTCAAGAAAATTGTAGTTAAAGGTACAAAGGGATGGATTTAGAGGAATGTCCTGAACATTCTATTGAATGAAAACACAAGGAAAATGGTTGGCCAGCAAGTGGGAGGGTTTTCAGCAGTTTAATAAATGTTAACCACGCCTGCAAAGTCCATTACACATCTGCATAAGGTAAGTCTGAATACCAACTATTGAGAAATGTGTAGGAAAGGTGTGTGCAGGAAAGGTGTGTGCAGGAAAGGTGTGTGTAGGAAAGGTGTGTGTAGGAAAGGTGTGTGTAGGAAAGGCATACATTTCCTACGTCTAAATCAGACACACAGTGGCTGTGGCTCCGAGGGACAAACACGTACACATACACACATAACATGCAGTCACGTGCGCACACACACACACACTAACAAATATGCACACATACACACACAAACGTACACTGGCAGAACTGTCAAATGGCAGATGGCCTGATAAAATCACACACACATTCAGGTTACAGCTGGGTCACCTACAACACAGGCCCAGGTCAAATGTGGTTCTATACAGCCGTGTCTAACGCAATTACACAGTGAGCAGGGGCAGACTGTGCCATGGTGATTGGTTAATAAAACAACCAAGGTGTGACATTAAAGCGCTCAAGGTATGACTCTATAGGAAACTGAGACAAGAGCAAATGAAAAGTGCCAATCAAATGAGACCACCAGGGGAAGGGGGAATCACAGGTAGACCAGGAATCAGCCTGTATATAGAGCAGGTCAGATGGGCCCGGATGTTTCTGGAAACTCTGGCCTGAGGGACACACACCTTCAGGGTCACGTCTCTCTATGTCATCGTCGAGATATGGTTGACCTAGAAACTGACACGAGAATCAGTAACAGGAGGTAGAAACATCCCCCCCGGCAATCGGACCACCGTCCTCATCCCTCCTGTCCAGTCCTGTACCCTTGTGAGTCTGACGGATGCTCCGAGGCAGACAAAGAGACAGAGCGAGAGAGAGAGGGGGGCCATTTTGGATCCCATTTGAACCATTACCTGTCTCAGCGACTCACCTTGTATCTCTCCCTCGTGGCCCTCCAGTCTGGCAGCGCTGGACACTCTCGCTGTGCCTAAGTGTCAGGGGAAATATTGATTTCTCAAAACATCCGGTGGTATTGCTTGAGCGAAGATGAAGTTTAACCTTAAAATAAAATGAATTCAATTGAGCTGGCCTGGTTAGTCATACACCATAGTTGCTGGAACTGTGCTGGAAAGGACAATGTGAAAAATACATTTTCAAGCCACCACAGTACAATCTGGGTTGGCATGACAGTGTGGAATGGGGGTGTCTGGGTAACAGTAATGATATAATTGTTCAGTGCCTGGGACATTGTTCGATCCAGGAACTTTGTATTGACATTCATGGAAACAGCAGAGGTAGAGGTACCCCATAATTAAATAGAACACCACTAGTATGATATACTGTGTACTGTATCTCTGTGGTCCTACCGTCAGCCGAGGCAGTGGCTATGAGTTGACCGGTGTAGTGAAAACACACATCCAGCACCTCGTCTTCATGGCCTGCTAGTGTGGCCATTCACTTCCCACACGCTGCCTCCCACACCTGGGGAAGCAGAGACACACGCACACATTCCGGTACACAAACACATACTGTAAGGACACAAACACACACGTGCACACACATAAGCACACACACACACGCGCACATACGCATTCACAAATACAGACACACACAGACACACGCACAAACACTCACAATGGCAAAATGTCAAATGTTAATGCATCTATTTTTAAAAACCTTTAACAAAAACAACCAGCTTGGTTAGCGCTCTAACAAAACAATGGTTGTGTTTTCCCTCTTCACAATCTCCTCTTCAAAGAATGCAGCCATGTGAATAATTCACACGACTACCCGGAAAACATGACTCATCTTGGAATAATGAAAGGATTTCAATTTCCTTTTAAAAAGATGCAGAGCTTAAGTGATAGGAGACTCTACTAGAGAAAGAGAGAGAAAGAGAGAGAGGATGTGAGCTCACCCTACTGCTTTTGTCCATGGAGCCGGTGATGAGAAGGGAGCAGTCCCAGTCAAACTGAACACTGCTTATCTCCCCTCTGTGACCTATCAGTGTGTGGACACGCCTGGTAGAATGAGAGTAGGGCGGTAATGGTGGTTAGACAATGACAGAAACACATGGATGGACACGCAAACACACACACACACACACACACACACACACACACACACACACACACACACACACACACACACACACACACACACACACACACACACACACACACACACACACACACACAAACACTTCACACTGCCCTTTCCCACCTGGACAAAAGGAACAACTATGTGAGAATGCTGTTCATTGACTACAGCTCAGCGTTCAACGCCATAGCGCCCACAAAGCTCATCACTAAGCTAAGGACCCTGAGACTAAACACTTCCCTCTGCAACTGGATCCTGGACTTCCTGATGGGCCGCCCCAGGTGGTAACGGTAGGCAACAACACATCTGCCTCCCTCAGGGGAGCGTGCTTAGTCCCCTCCTATACTCCCTGTTCACCTACGACTGCGTGCCCAAGCATGACTCCAAAACCATTATTACATTTGCTGATGACACAGCAGTGGTAGGCCTGATCACTGACAATGATTAGACAGCCTATAGGGAGGAGGTCAGAGACCTGGCAGTGTGGTGCCAGGATAACAACCTCTCTCTCATTTGTGAGCAAGACAAAGGAGATGATTGTGGACTACATTAACATCGACGGGACTGAAGTGAAGCGAGTCGAGAGTTTCAAGTTCCTTGGTGTCCACATCACCAACAAACTATCATGGTCCAAACACACCAAGACAGTTGTGAAGAGGGCATGACAACAACTATTCCCCCTCAGGAGACTGAAAAGATTTGGCATGGATCCCCAGATCCTCAAAAAGTTCTACAGCTGCACCATCGAGAGCATCCTGTCCGATTGCATTACCGCCTGGTATGGCAACTGCTCAGCACCTGACTGTAAGGTGCTACAGGGTAGTGCGTATGGCCCAGTACATCACTGGGGCCAAGCTTCCTGACATCCAGGACCTATATACTAGACGGTGTCAGAGGTGGACTCCAGTCACCCAAATCATAGACTGTTCTCTCTGCCTCTGCACGGCAAGCGGTACTGGAGCGGCAAGTCAAAAAGGCACCTTAACAGCTTCTAACCACAAGCCATAAGACTGCTGAGCAACTAAACGAATCAAATGGTCACCCAGACTATTTACATAACCCCAACATGTGTTTACACTCCCTACTATTCACTGTTTATCATCTGTGCATGTACCACCGCACATTGAGTCGGTACTGGTACCCCCTGTATATAGCCTCGTTATTGTTATGTAAATGTCCTGCATTACCTTGTGATTGATTCGATTTTTTAAAACTTTTGTTTATTTAGTAAATATTTTATTAACTCTATTTCTTAAAACTGGATTGTTGGGGGATCACGTGACCCTTGGACGAGATGGCCGCATGAACTAAGAGCTCCGCACAAGTAGTTTCCAATTCCTAATCTTACCTCCACTCCAAGTTCAAACTCATTTAGCTTTAGTAAGAAAAAGTCATGGCGGCTACAAAAGGCGACACTACAGGTGACATTTTTACCCGGACTCGAGTATTAGCGACGGAAAAAGCCTCCAAGAAGAAGCTAGCTTCAGAAAAAACTAGCGCCATTAGCCAGGAGCAAGAGAACCCGCTCCCCCACGAGGCACAACGAATGCCAACCTCGCACTCTGTCGAAGACATCCTTTCTGAGTTGAGATCCCAACGTACAGAACTAAACACTAAATTAGATGCCATTAACTCTCAGCTCAGTGCGATAGGGTGCAAGGTGACAATCCTGGAAAACGCTTTGCCTGACATCAACAACAAGATAACCATAAACACGGGGCGCCTGGACGAGGCAGAGGGGCGAATCCTATCCATGGAAAACTTATTGACAGATGCCATGGAAACAATAGCATATGCTAAAAAGAAAATCGAGCATCTGGAAGAGAAAACAGAGGACCTGGAAAACAGGGGGCGAAGGAATAATTGTGTTCTATTCAATCTGGGCGAAAAAGAAGAGGGAAACATGCCACTGATCCGCTACCTGCAAGACAAACTTCCCGAGTCGCTCCACTTGTCCACCGACAGGCCCATAGAACTCGAGAGAGCTCACCGAGCACTGAGGCCCCCACCAGCAGCCAGACAACCACCGCGCCCAATCACCATACGTTTCTTGAGATTCACCGACAAGGAACGAGTCCTACAGGCGGCGAAAAACAACACCATCACAGTGGGAAACGCCAAACTCGCTTTACACCAGGACCTGTCAGCTGGAATACGCCGAGAATTTGACGAAGTGAAGAAATACTCCATTGACCGAGGCATCTTCAGGGGATTCAAATACCCAATCGAGCTCAGGATTCTTCACCAAGGAGTCTTGCGACACTTCAAAACTCCCGAAGAGGCAAAACGTTTTTTGAAAGACAATCCTGGCCAATGGGAAACAGACCAATGACTAAATGCGATTAATGCCATTACTAAAGGAGGTAAGACGACATATAGCCGATATCCAGAGACCCACTCCCTAAATGTCATTATAGCCGTCCAATTTATATTTATTTTCCTTTAACTGAGAGGGATGGGCTGTATAGCCTAACCTAGGCCTACTAATGTTTCAGCCTACTTTTATTTCCCTGCCTACTAATGTTTCAGCCCACACATTTATTTCCCTGTTTTTTTTTTTTTTTTGCTATTATTACTTGGGGTTCCCTATGTCCCTTGGGGGAGGTATATGTAGGCTGGGCTATTGATTTTATTTTTCTCCCCTCTTTTACTGTGGTCTGGACGAGGGCAACTGTGTTATTTACTCAATGCGGGGTGGAGAGGATGAGGCATTTCTTTGGTGGGGAGAGGGAGACGTTGTGCGTTGCTAACTGTTCCCGGTTTTTGTTTTATTCGGAACACAGAATTGAGACTGAGCGGGGGGTAATAGATCCAACGGGATGTGTCGAGTTGTTTGGGAACTCGGCTGGGGTGTTCAGAGATTGTTATTTTATGTACACCATTTATTTTCCTTTTATGTGAACACAGCTGTAATTACTATCCACTTTTACCCAGCGATGACTTGCACTAAAGTTCGATTACTGCTCGATGACGATGACTAGTACCTTAAATCTATTGACATGGAACTGCCATGGTCTAGGGCATGCAATAAAACGAAAAAAGATACTATGTGCTCTAAAAAAGGAAAAAGCAGACATCGCTCTATTACAAGAGACACACCACTGTGATGCTGAACATGCCAAACTCTGCAGAGCTTGGGTGGGACAGGTGTATTGCTCATCTTTCAAATCAAACAGTAGAGGCACAGCCATACTTATCCATAAAAATGTTCCATTCATAATTGACAAAAACATATCTGATCCGGAGGGGAGATTTATTTTGATAACTGGGTCACTATATGGTCAACCAATTACTATATTAAACATATACGCCCCTAACACAGATACTCCTGCCTTCATGTCAAAAATTATAACCCTGTTCAATGAGCAATGTGTCTCCTTTGGCGTGGTGGCTGGAGATTTTAATTGTACCCTTAACCCAACCCTAGACAAATCATCTCAAGTCCCCACCACAAATCCTAGATCTGCAAAGATGTTGAACTCTCTTACTAAAGAGATGGGACTGATAGATATCTGGAGAGAGACTAATAGCTCATCTATGGACTATACATACTACTCTAATGTCCATAACACCTACTCCCGTATAGATTACATTTTTATCCCAAAGAGTTTCATAAATTCAGCCACATGTACAATCGGATCCATAGCACTTTCAGATCACGCCTTTGTCCACTTCCGCTTTGACCTCTGCAAAAACATCCGAGGTCAAAGAGCTGGAAATTCAACACCTCCATGCTATCAAACGAAGCGTTCCATACATTGGTAACTACATGGATAGACAACTACACACAAGACAATAAAGATTCTCCTGTTTCTCCAGCCACAATGTGGGACGCTGCTAAAGCCACACTAAGAGGTCATCTAATTGCATATGCTTCCTCTAAGACAAAAGCAATGGAAGCACACAGGCTAGACCTTGAGAGGGAGCTGGAATGCTGTGAAAAAATACATAAACAATCCCCAGACAGCACCTCCTGGAGTCAACTTAAAGCAGCCAAAGCCAAACTGAATTTGGACTACACTCGGGAGATAAAAAAAAGTTTTCTTTACTAAACAGAAATACCATGAGTATAGCAATAGGCCCAGTAGATTGCTTGCTTACCAATTAAAAAAGGAGCAGTCAGAGCGTACAATCATGGCTATCCGAACAGCAGAGGACGAGGTCACATATGACCCAAAAAAGATCCATTTAACTTTTCATGATTTTTACTGCAAACTATATACCTCTGAGAGAAAACACACGGAGGCAGAACTCCACTCTTTCCTAGAGGGAATCTCGCTACCTAAACTATCAGAGACCGACCAAGAAGATCTAATTTCCCCCTTCACTCCTGAGGAGATTCTGGAGGCAATTACCTCTATGCCATCTAATAAGTCCCCAGGCCCAGATGGATTCCCCAGAGAGTTCTACAAAGCTTTTTGGCCCCAGCTCAGCCCTATCTTCATGCCAATGCTGGAGGATTTTTGCAAAAACGGAGTTCTCCCAGACTCAATGCACACAGCTCGCATTACAGTGTTGCTAAAAAAGGACAAGGACCCCTATCCTGCTCGTCCTTCCGGCCCATAAGCTTGTTGGATTTCGACTATAAAATAATTACCAAATTGCTCGCCAAAAGACTAAACACTCTTCTTCCCAAAATAATAAAAGCGGACCAAACTGGATTTATTAGAGACAGATACTCTTCTGATAACATTCGCCGTCTTTTTGATATTATTGATCAAGTAAACGCACAGAAGACCCCTGTCCTGCTGGCTTCACTGGATGCTGAGAAGGCGTTTGACAGGATGGAGTGGAGCTTTCTGTTTTCAGTCTTAGAAAAGTTCAATATGGGCCCAAATTTTATTAAATGGATCAAATCACTATACTCTCATCCAAATGCCATGGTGACTACTAATGGACTGAACTCTGACAGATTCCCTCTGGAACGGGGCACAAGACAAGGGTGCTCGCTGTCCCCGCTGCTCTACTTGTTGGGGGCGGAGCCTCTGGCAGAGCTGATAAGGAGCAATTCAAGTATTATGGGTGTTTCTGCAGGCGGCCTGCAGCACAAGATTTCGCTTTACGCGGATGATGTCTTGCTCTACATATCCAACCCTGAGAAATCCCTCCCTCTCATTTTAGACACAATTGCTCAGTATGGCAAGTTTTCAGGTTATAAGATCAATTTTAACAAATCCACTGTCTGCCCTCTCAATATTACACTCACCAGCTCTATGAAGACACTTTGTCCTTTCCAATGGAAAACACAGGGGTTTCAATACCTCGGGATCTTCATAACACCAGATCTGAATAGCCTTTTTAAGGAAAATTATCTTCCACTCCTGGATCGAATCAAGAACGATCTCCAAACCTGGATCTCCCTCCCAATTAGCTTAGTAGGAAGAATTAATGTAATCCGTATGAACGTCCTCCCTAGACTGAACTACTTATTTCAGATGCTCCCATGCTATCTCCCAGTTTCCTTCTTCAAAACAACTAACCAAAGCATCACCAAATTTATATGGGGCAATAAAAAACCTAGGATCAAGTTTTCCACTCTATCGAAACCTGAATCTAAGGGTGGTCTTGCCCTTCCCTCCCTTCAATTGTACTACTGGTCTGCCCAAATCCGCAACATGCTAACATGGATCACAAACAGACAAGAGTCAACGTGGATTCAGATAGAAGCCCAATCCTGTGGTTCATTGCCCTTAAGCTCAATTATATTCATTAATAGCTTTAGTGAGGTGGGCAACATAGCGAAAACCTTTGGTGGAGGGACTGTAAGAAATACCTGGGCATTTCCTCACAAATATGTTCTCACTCGCCTATAGTAGGCAACCCAGACTTGCCAAAAGCCCTGAGGGGTGCCAACTTTAATCTTTGGCATACTCTAGGAATCAGGACCTTTTCAGACCTATTTCATCAGAAAATCACTACACTGAAATCCTTTCAAGAGCTCTGCAGTGAATTCAATGTGCCAAGATCCCATTTTTAAAAAAATATCTTCAAATTAGACATGTAATTTAATTTCCTCATTTACCTCCAAGAGGAGGTTTAGAACTCAGTTGAATGAAGTTGAAACCCTTCTTGTCACAGCACAATCCATTAAAGGCAAAATATCTTACATCTATAGACTCCTTTCTGAGAAAGGAAGCTCCTCCTTTACTCCTTTGAAAATAATCTGGGAAAAGGACCTTGGTCTGACTATCAGTGATGAGTTATGGGCGGAGGTTTGCGACAGGGTATACTGCTCCTCTACCAGTGTAAAAATGAAAGAATCTAATTACACATTTTTGTACAAATTTTATTATACTCCTTTGAGACTCCATAGAATGAAAACAGATATGTCTCCTAACTGTAAAAGATGTACCTCTGAAAGTGGAACCTATATGCATGTATTTTGGAGCTGTAGAGAGATTGCCAGATTCTGGCAATCTGTACATACTGCTGCACAGAAAATACTAGAGGTACAGTTTGATATGACCCCGTGTATCTATCTTCTTAATGCCCAGCAGGACTTTGTTCTTGATCCTGACAGAGAAAATTTGCTTATGACTATTACATACTTTGCTAAGAAATGTATTCTTCTTTTGTGGGCCTCTAATACCCCTCCTACATTTAAAATGTGGATTGACCAGATTGTTGACTTTCTTCCTCTTGAAAAGCTCACTTATGACCTCCACAAGAGACAGCCCAAGTTTGATAGACTCTGGTCTCCACTATTCAACTATATTTCAAACTGGACAGAGTGAACGGGGTGACAAGGGAAATGCGCAGATACATGTTGTGTAAGGTACTGTAAAACCTAAAAATGAATTATTGGCCCGTCGTCTCAGCGAATGCTTGAAATAGCTGATAAGAACCTTGATAGTGTTACGTTTTTTTTGTGTGTTTTTATTTTATTTTAGCTTTTGAGTATGTGTGCGTATGTGTGTGTGTGTGTGTATATATGTATGTATATGTGTGTATGTATGTACGTATGTATGTATGTATATATATATGCACCAAGGAAAATAAATAGATTAAGAAAAATAAATGCTTTTATTTGACTTTATCATTCATTTTAATTGTATTATTATTTTTTGACTTTTTCTTTTTTTAAAGCCTGTCACATCTGTGAATGTGGAATGTGTTTTGTTGGTTGATTGAAAAACAAGAAAACTTAATAAAACTTTAAATTGAAAAAAAAACTGGATTGTTGGTTAAGGTCTTGTAAGTAAGCATTTGTATTCGGCGCATGTGACAAATACAATTTGATTTGATTTGATTGTAAGACACACATGGATGGACAAGCAAACACACACATACACACAAACGCATGAGTGGACACGCAAACACACACACACATGGATGGACACGTGAACACACACACACATGGATGGACACGCAAAACACACACACATGGATGGAAACGTAAACACACACACACACATGGATGGAAACGTAAACACACACACACATGGATGGACACGCAAACACACACACACATGGATGGAAACGTAAACACACACACACATGGATGGACACGCAAACACACACACATGGATGGAAACGTAAACACACACACACATGGATGGAAACGTGAACACACACACACACATGGATAGACACGCAAACACACACACACATGGATGGACACGTGAACACACACACACATGGATAGACACGCAAACACACACACATGGATAGACACGCAAACACACACACACATGGATAGACACGCAAACACACACACACATGGATAGACACGCAAACACACACACACATGGATAGACACGCAAACACACACACACACACATGGATAGACACGTGAACACACACACACATGGATGGACACGTGAACACTCACACACATGGATAGACACGTGAACACACACACACACACATGGATAGACACGTGAACACACACACACATGGATGGACACGTGAACACTCACACACATGGATGGAACACACACACACACAAGCACATGAATGGACACGCAAACACACACACACATGGATGGAAACGTGAACACACACACATGGATGGACACTTGAACACACACACAAGCACATGGATAGACACACAAACACACACACACACACACATGGACGGACAAGCAAACACACACACACACACACAAAAGCACATGGATGGACACGCAAACACAAACACAAACACATGGATGGACACGCAAACACACACACACATCGATGGACGTGCAAAAACACACACACACACTTGGGCACTCACCTCCCAGATGGAACATCCCACAGAGAAACAGTGTGGTCAAAGGAGCCAGTGACTAGCTGGTCACCCAGTGTGTTAAACGACAAGGAGATGATATCTGCTGAGTGGCCCTGAGAGAGGAAGGAGAGAAAAGGGGGGGAGGGAGAGAGAAAGAGAGAGAGAGGGAACAAACAAAAAACATGAAAGAGAGAAGAGAATTTGATTCGTTACACTTGCAGAGTTCACAAAAGAACAGTCAAATAAACGAGGTATTCTTTCTCCTTTGAAAAAGCTAAATTGCACAATTTCATCCAATTCAGTTCGAGGAACACATTTTCCTTTTTGTGCTTGAGTCACCATATTCACCAGCATGACTAATGTAGGAATAATTGAAGTAGGAGATGTAGAGAGGAGGCATAGAGAGGAGCACACAGAATCCCCTCTCTGGGACACATAGCCACACAGTTTGCCCACGTGCAGCAGGAAGCTGCATGACCTGTAGTTGAGTATGTAGATAGATGGATTACCTAATGAATGCATTACAGTCACAGCTTCAGAGAGACAGAGAGACAGAGAGAGACAGACAGAGAGAGAGAGAGAGAGAGAGAGAGAGAGAGAGAGAGAGAGAGAGACAGACAGACAGACAGACAGACAGACAGACAGACAGACAGACAGACAGACAGACAGACAGACAGACAGACAGACAGACAGACAGACAGACAGACAGACAGACAGACAGACAGACAGACAGACAGACAGACAGACAGACAGACAGAGAGAGAGAGAGAGAGAGAGACAGAGAGAGAGAGAGAGAGAGAGAGACCATTTCTGTCAGTGTAGCCTCCTCTCCAGTCTGGATGTCCCATAACTTGTCTATAGTGTCCATGCTACCCATGGCCACCAAGGTTGGTTAAACGCCAAACATACCTGGTCGGCACCGAAAACTGTGTTAGCTGCCATTCACATAGAAAATCAGATTGAAAGACAAGTCCAATCTCTCAGAAAGTCCGTCCTACTATTTCCACAGTGTGTCCTCGGAAGGTGTGGAAACATTTGCCCATCTCGGCTCTCCACATCCTGCAGGTCTTATCAAAGGACCCAGTGGAAATCTTGGCCCTGGATTAAAGAGGAGAAATGAAGGTAAGATTTGAGATAGGAAAAATACTTTCTTTTGACCACCAACAACTCTTTCCCAACGGAGGAACATAGGATAGGGAGAAGGCTCTCTGGGACCTAAGAGTCCTAGATCAGTTTAGCCTTTTATATCATAATGAATCAGATTATATGGACAGGGGGGACCTGATCCTAGATCAGCACTTCCACTCTGAGACGCTTTATGAACACAGGTCCTGGTGTTTTTACACCTGGGGTAGATTAACAGGAAGGTGGTTACCCCTAGGGGTTGTTGAAGGCAATGGCGTATACCACGTACCTGTGGCCCTCCAGTTTGTGCAGTCCCTCGCCTGACGCCGTGTCCCATATTTTACATGTCCTGTCACAGCTCCCAGTTATAAAACTTCAGTCACACAGTACGTGTGACTGCAGCGCCTGCAAGGGAGAAGGGAGGAGGACATTTCTTTTTACTCTGAGGCGGTTTACTTGACTGCATTAATCCAATTTACATCTATACATTTGACCGTGTAATACCCATACATAATACGTCTGGCTTTGATGTGCTGAGGAAGAGTCCTGAATTCTACAATTCCCACCCCCTGCTGCCATCTAGGGTTCAAATGAGGAATTACAGGATGGCTGTACTGTTTACAGAATGCACTGGCAGTGTGGTCATACCAGTTAATGGCTGTCTATCGCTGCATCCCAATTCTTTGCCGTTTTCAGACCGGGCTAAAGCCATCACCAAATCTATTGGGATGTTTATCACTGCAGACATGAGGCCATACTCTGTAGTGGAAAAGAAAGGGTTTAAAAATATGGTGAAAGTGCTTGAGCCACGCTATGAAATCCCCTGGCGCACCCACTTCCGTATGAAGATCGTGACTGATCTTTATGAACAGGAAAATCTCTGTTGCCCTCACCACATTTGGGTGGACCTCCAGGGCAACGGAAAGCTACGTGACTGTGACTGCTCACTACACCACAGAGGAGTGGGAGATGTGAAGTCCGGTGCTACAGACACGACCCCTCTATAAGAGTCACACATCTGGCGCAAGTACTGCTAGGAGCAGTAGCAGAGTGGAAGCTAAAGAGGCCTAATAGCAATATCCCAAGCACCACAGATAATGCCAAGAACCAAGTAAATGCAGCATTAGAAGCTGGACTGGGGCCACAGATAGCTTGCTTTGCACATGTGATCAATTTAGCATCTCAAAGGGGAATCTCAGTGAACCAGATGGGAGGATCAGGAAGGTGGTTTTCTTTTCTCCACCGAAGCACAACAGCCACTCAGGTTAAAACCAAGCAAGAAATGCCACAGCTATCAACCCACAAGCTCATGGAACTCTACTTAAGATATGTTGGAGAGCTATTTATTTAACCTTTATTTAACTAGGCAAGTGAGTTAAGAATAAATTCTTATTTTCAATGACAGCCTAGGAACAGTGGGTTAACTGCCTGTTCAGGGGCAGAACAACAACCTTGTCAGCTCCGGGATTTGAACTTGAAACCTTCCGGTTACTAGTCCAACGCTCTAACCACTAGGCTACCCTGCCTAGCTATCTTGAGCAGCAGGCAGCTGTATACTCTGCACTGACAGACAAGACCCTGGAAAAACATTAAGACATCGTCACCTTGTCTGATGATGACGTGCAAGTGGCAGAGGAGGTCCTCCAGGTGCTCAAACCCCTCAAAACGGTTACAACCCTATTGAGCACTGAAGCAGCACCGTCTGTGTCCATGATCCTACCTCTGAAAACAAGAATTCTACAATCCATGGCACCAAGTGAGGAAGACAGGACCATCACTAGAGATGTCAAGGCTGCCATTAGAGAGGACCTGAACCCCAGATACCCCCCTAATGTACAGGACTACCTTCATAAATCTACTGCACAGGTTCAAGTCCCTGTCTCACCTAGACCCTGCCCTACGCAGAAGACATACAGTGATCTCACCACTGATATTGTGGCCACTGAAGAGGTAACAAATAAAAAATAAGAGTGAATTACTTACATAATAAATATTCTGCAGTCTAATCTTAGTCTATGCTATTGCTATTAGAATCATCCATTTTTTATTTGGAACAAAAATAATGGCTTTTATTAAATGTTTTTTCCACAATTATAGTTCTATGAAATATGAAAATAAATAATTAGTTAGTTTAATAGATCAAGTCATTTTTTTCTGCAAGGTCAAACCACAGAGCCGACAAGAGCAGACTCAGAGGCATCTCCTCCACAACATAATTTGGCCATGAAGGAGCATTTCGGGGAGACCTTTGCGAGCAAAGACACAGACAAGACGTTTGCCAACACCATCAAAGAGGAGGCATCCTACAAGACAGCAAGCGACGTTCCACTGGATGGTGATCCCCTGGCATGGTGGAAAAGCAATGAGTGTAAATACCCTCACATTGCCATGATGGCTAGATGCTACCTGGCTGTGCCTGGCACTTCAGATCCAAGTGAGAGGGAGTTCTCCATGGCAGGGGACATAGTGACTGCAAAGAGGTCTACCCTCTCCCCAGACAATGTAGACATCCTCCTCTTTTTTAAATGGAATGGAATTAAATGTATTTTTTATTATTTTATTTCCTCTTTTCTTTCTTTTTTCTTGAGGAGGGTGACAGTGGGATGGTTGAGGGACAGCTATGGGGAACTGTGGGGGGGTCATGTTTTTTTGGGCCTTGTGGGAGATCTGTCGACGTGCCCTTGAGCAGGGCATTGACCCTGGATGCTTCTGTGTATTGCTCTGAATGGGAGTCTGTTGGATGACTGGTGTGGTGTAGTTGTTGAGCGGCTTCACTGCAAGTATATTGTAAGTTTTTGGATATTCATTTTTTTTTAAATACATTTTTAAACAGCCTCCAGGAGGCGTTGGAGAACCTGTCATGAAGCACATGTTCTTGAGTGGAACCGGAGAAGATGAGGATGTCATCTAGGTAGAACATCATTGACCAGAACCTGGAACACAGCAAGGGCGTTGGTAAGGCCAAATGGCATGACCAGATACTCGTAGTGACCACTGGCCGTGTTGAAAGCGGTCTTCCACTCGTCCCCTTCCCGTATCTGCACCAGGTGGTAGGCGTTCCGTAGATCCAGCTTGGAAAACACGATGGCCCCTTGGAACGGCTCGAAGGCCGAGGAGATGAGTGGTAGTGAGTAGCGGATCTTAATCGTTAGTGGTGTGGGGGCTGTGCTTTGGCAAAGTGGGTGGGGTTATATCCTTCCTGTTTGGCCCTGTCCGGGGGTGTCCTCGGATGGGGCCACAGTGTCTCCTGACCCCTCCTGTCTCAGCCTCCAGTATTTATGCTGCAATAGTGTATGTGTCGGGGGGCTAGGGTCAGTTTGTTATATCTGGAGTACTTCTCCTGTCCTATTCGGTGTCCTGTGTGAATCTAAGTGTAAGTTCTCTAATTCTCTCCTTCTCTCTTTCTTTCTCTCTCTCGGAGGACCTGAGCTCTAGGACCATGCCCCAGGACTACCTGACATGATGACTCCTTGCTGTCCCCAGTCCACCTGGCCGTGCTGCTGCTCCAGTTTCAACTGTTCTGCCTTATTATTATTCGACCATGCTGGTCATTTATGAACATTTGAACATCTTGGCCATGTTCTGTTAAAATCTCCACCCGGCACAGCCAGAAGAGGACAGGCCACCCCACATATGCTCTCTCTAATTCTCTCTTTCTTTCTCTCTCTCGGAGGACCTGAGCCCTAGGACCATGCCCCAGGACTACCTGACATGATGACTCCTTGCTGTCCCCAGTCTATCTGACCGTGCTGCTGCTCCAGTTTCAACTGTTCTGCCTTATTATTATACGACCATGCTGGTCATTTATGAACATTTGAACATCTTGGCCATGTTCTGTTATAATCTCCACCCGGCACAGCCAGAAGAGGTCTGGCCACCCCACATAGCCTGGTTCCTCTCTAGGTTTCTTCCTAAGTTTTGGCCTTTCTAGGGAGTTTTTCCTAGCCACCGTGCTTCTACACCTGCATTGCTTGCTGTTTGGGGTTTTAGGCTGGGTTTCTGTACAGCACTTTGAGATATCAGCTGATGTACGAAGGGCTATATAAATACATTTGATTTGATTTGATTTGATTTATGTCATTGAGACCCCGGTAGTCGATCCACGGGCGCAGGTCCACGGGCGCAGGTCTTGTCCTTCTTCTCCACAAAGAAGAACCCTGCGCGGACGGGAGAAGAAGAAGGATGGATGAATCCTGCTGCAAGGGAGTCCCCAATGTAGGTCTCCATCGCCTTGGTCTCTGGTCCCGAAAGAGAGTACAGTCAACCTCGGGGCGGAGTCGTGCTAGGGAGAAGGTCAATCCTGCAGTCATAAGGCCCGTGTGGCGAGAGCGAAGTGGCACGGGCCTTGCTGAACACCTCCCGGAGGTCCTGGTACTCAGAGCCCCAAGGAAGACGTCCCGGGGCAGGTTGTGCTGACTTTAGGCAATGGGCGTGGCAGAGGGCCCTCATCTGAGGTGGTCAACTATGATTTTAAAAAGTTGCAAAAAAAAGGCATGCGCTGTTTCTTGCCTTACTGCACACAAGCTGGGCGTCATTCACAAGTGATAATATATAAAATATTGTCACCCATCAGACTATTCTTTATTTAATCTTGTCTTTACATATACTCAGGGTGGGGGAGTAACGAATTACATGTTACATGTAAGGGATTACAAAAAACGGTAACTGTAATCCGTTACGTTACCAGCAGAAATATTATAATCAGATTACCGATACTTTTGAAAAACTAGATGATTACTTCGAGGATTACTTCTAAATTCATAAAGGATGTTTGCGAAAAAAAATCTTTGACACTTCTCTGTTTTGTCAATGACATTCAATTCAGAATGGAAAAAAGGCGCAAATTGAAGTTTGTTCCACCTGAGCGAGTCTGACCACAAGTCAGAGACCACTATGATGACACACCAGATGTGTTTGATGGATCGCAGGAAAAGAGCAGGAATAGGCTTTTGTAGGCTACAGTCCAAGCTATCTACCAATGGTGTGACTGCTGTTGTCAAGGGTTCACATAGGGGTCATGATAGTGGCTGTACCAAATGTTTGATTTATTATAATAATTGATTATGCTTATGTTGTATTAATAGAAGGGGAGGGGTTATAAGACCCCGCCCTCCTTACATTTATAGGGTCCTAGACTACAGATTAACAATATATATATTAATTATAGAGGTTTAGTATTGTTCCACAGTTGTTTTCTAGTCTCTCTGCCTCTTATAAAGAGACCCCTCGGAGAACTGTGTGACTGAGAACTTTGCATAGGAGTGTAGGAAATAAGAGACTAGTCAGACATTCCACAATAAATCAACTTTGGGGAGTGGACATTTATTGCCTAGTCCTTAGTAAACACCAGAACTATTGTATCTCTCTTGCAAGTTTATATAGCAATGTATGCATGGGCTTGGTCTGATGAGTAGACAGTAATGACGTATGCAGTGACATCACAAGGCCTGGACTTCAGGTTTAATAAAATAACTTGGGACCTTTGATATTTTGCAGAACTTACTCAGAAACATGCGTACGTTCCTGTTGTCAACTTCTGTCTGCAATTGCATTAATAAAGGTTTTTGAATGATTTAATTAAAGATATTGTCATAATGCTAATTTCACCAATGAGTCAATGATTGACAAGGAACGAGGAAACGAACCCCAACACTGTCGACATCCAACGATTATCCAACTTGAATAAACGCTTGGAGGTAAGAATGACAGTAGTGTTGTAGTCTACGGCGATACAGATATCACTTATTATTAATATCTACATAATGTTAGTGTGTTGATGTGAATCACACTGCTACTCTCTCATTTAGCTATTTGCTCCTTACGGATTGTGGTTGTTGTGAATGGCTGTTCACAAATCTAAATGTGTATTTGAACCCAACAATGGTTGAATTAAAGAAGTTTAAGCTGCCTATCAATTCATGTTTTTGAAACCAGTGGACAGCCAGTGAAAAATATGCTCTTGCAACAGCTGCATAGTGCAGATCCCAGCCTGTGGAATAACAGTGGGGCTTTTATTGCTCAATCTAATTCATTCTGATAAAACAAATAAATCCATAGGTCTAATGAACACATGCTCAAACTTCAAATCAAAATCAAATCAAATTTTATTTGTCACATACACATGGTTAGCAGATGTTAATGCGAGTGTAGCGAAATGCTTGTGCTTCTAGTTCCGACAATGCAGTAATAACGAGCAAGTAATCTAACTAACAATTCCAAAAAAAAAAAAAAAACTACTGTCATACACAGTGTAAGGGGATAAAGAATATGTACATAAGGATATATGAATGAGTGATGGTACAGAGCAGCATAGGCAAGATACAGTAGATGATATCGAGTACAGTATATACATATGAGATAAGTATGTAAACCAAGTGGCATAGTTAAAGTGGCTAGTGATACATGTATTACATAAGGATGCAGTCGATGATATAGAGTACAGTATCAACGTATGCATATGAGATGAACAATGTAGGGTAAGTAACATTATATAAGGTAGCATTGTTTAAAGTGGCTAGTGATATATTTACATCATTTCCCATCAATTCCCATGATTAAAGTGGCTGGAGTAGAGTCAGTGTCATTGACAGTGTGTTGGCAGTAGCCACTCAATGTTAGTGGTGGCTGTTTAACAGTCTGATGGCCTTGAGATAGAAGCTGTTTTTCAGTCTCTCGGTCCCAGCTTTGATGCACCTGTACTGACCTCGCCTTCTGGATGGCAGCGGGGTGAACAGGCAGTGGCTCGGGTGGTTGATGTCCTTGATGATCTTTATGGCCTTCCTGTAGCATCGGGTGGTGTAGGTGTCCTGGAGGGCAGGTAGTTTGCCCCGGTGATGCGTTGTGCAGACCTCACTACCCTCTGGAGAGCCTTACGGTTGAGGGCGGTGCAGTTGCCATACCAGGCGGTGATACAGCCCGCCAGGATGCTCTCGATTGTGCATCTGTAGAAGTTTGTGAGTGCTTTTGGTGACAAGCCGAATTTCTTCAGCCTCCTGAGGTTGAAGAGGCGCTGCTGCGCCTTCCTCACGATGCTGTCTGTGTGAGTGGACCAATTCAGTTTGTCTGTGATGTGTATGCCGAGGAACTTAAAACTTGCTACCCTCTCCACTACTGTTCCATCGATGTGGATGGGGGTGTTCCCTCTGCTGTTTCCTGAAGTCCACAATCATCTCCTTAGTTTTGTTGACGTTGAGTGTGAGGTTATTTTCCTGACACCACACTCCGAGGGCCCTCACCTCCTCCCTGTAGGCCGTCTCGTCGTTGTTGGTAATCAAGCCTACCACTGTTGTGTCGTCCGCAAACTTGATGATTGAGTTGGAGGCGTGCATGGCCACGCAGTCGTGGGTGAACAGGGAGTACAGGAGAGGGCTCAGAACGCACCCTTGTGGGGCCCCAGTGTTGAGGATCAGCGGGGAGGAGATGTTGTTGCCTACCCTCACCACCTGGGGGCGGCCCGTCAGGAAGTCCAGTACCCAGTTGCACAGGGCGGGGTCGAGACCCAGGGTCTCGAGCTTGATGACGAGCTTGGAGGGTACTATGGTGTTGAATGCCGAGCTGTAGTCGATGAACAGCATTCTCACATAGGTATTCCTCTTGTCCAGATGGGTTAGGGCAGTGTGCAGTGTGGTTGAGATTGCATCGTCTGTGGACCTATTTGGGCGGTAAGCAAATTGGAGTGGGTCAAGGGTGTCAGGTAGGGTGGAGGTGATATGGTCCTTGACTAGTCTCTCAAAGCACTTCATGATGACGGATGTGAGTGCTACGGGGCGGTAGTCGTTTAGCTCAGTTACCTTAGCTTTCTTGGGAACAGGAACAATGGTGGCCCTCTTGAAGCATGTGGGAACAGCAGACTGGTATAGGGATTGATTGAATATGTCCGTAAACACACCGGCCAGCTGGTCTGCGCATGCTCTGAGGGCGCGGCTGGGGATGCCGTCTGGGCCTGCAGCCTTGCGAGGGTTAACACGTTTAAATGTCTTACTCACTTCGGCTGCAGTGAAGGAGAGACTGCATGTTTCCGTTGCAGGCCGTGTCAGTGGCACTGTACTTACACACTTTTGATAGACTTAAAGGGGCAATCTGTAGTTGCTACATCTATTTTTTGGACCTATACATCATATATATCAAACGTTTGGACACACCTACTCATTCAAGGGTTGTTTTTTATTTTTACTATTTTCTACATTGTATAATAATAATAGTGAAGACATCAAAACTATGAAATGACACATAAGGAATCACGTAGTAACCAACAAATCAAAATATATTTTAGATTTTAGATACTTCAAAGTAGCCACCCTTTGCCTTGATGAAAGCTTTGCACACTCTTGGCAAAGAATGCCATTCCATGAGCGCATATTTATTTTTCAACTCAAATCAATGAGCCCAATCAGTCCTCCATGATAACAAAATCATAAACCAGACAGTTGTGCTGGCTAATAAATCCTTAGTTTTGGGGCCATGCTCAGGTAAAACAATGTGGCTAATCTATACTTCCATATTTCCAAATCCTATTCTTGAAGATCAAGGGGTATATCATTTATTGGAATGACTGGAATTCCGCTAGACTTTGGTTTTTAATGTAAAGATATCATTTAATTGTATTATTATATGTAGTAGAAAGTGATGGGTTAGAAGAATCCTTCATAACCAGCCCATATAGTAAAATTTAACATCCATATATGGCCACCTACAGTGGGGCAAAAAAGCATTTAGTCAGCCACCAATTGTGCAAGTTCTCCCACTTTTAATGAATTTATTTGCAAATTATGGTAGAAAATAGGTATTTGGTCAATAACAAAAGTTTATCTCAATACTTTGTTATATACCCTTTGTTGGCAATGACAGAGGTCAAACGATTTCTGTAAGTCTTCACAAGGTTTTCACACACTGTTGCTGGTATTTTGGCCCATATTTTCTATGGGGTTGAGATCTGGAGACTGGCTAGGCCACTCCAGGACCTTGAAATGCTTCTTACGAAGCCACTCCTTCGTTACCCGGGCGGTGTGTTTGGGATCATTGTCATGCTGAAAGACCCAGCCACGTTTCATCTTCAATGCCCTTGCTGATGGAAGGAGGTTTTCACTCAAAATCTCACGATACATGGCCCCATTCATTATTTCCTTTATCTTGGCCAGGTCGCAATTGTAAATGAGAACTTGTTCTCAACTTGCCTACCTGGTTAAATAAAGGTGAAATAAATAAAATAAAAACCTGCATAGCCTATAGAAATGTTGCGCAACATGAGCTCATGAAGTGTGATTAGATTTTCAATAACATTTGCATTGATGTCATACTGATTACAGGGACAATAGAGTGCTGAGTACCAGACAGTTATCAAGTTTGGTAGGCTACTAATGATCATCAGCAGCATCAGAGCTTGGAGAAGCCTATTACCATGACTAAACGGTCACATGGAATTTGGCTGCAGTCATGACTCGTGACTGCCGGTGTGGCGGCAATACGATCACCGTAACAGCCTTAGTGGTAACACTCCCCGGCAAGTGTTGCATTAAACTTTCTACCTGAGAACAGGGATCAATCCGTGCTTCCAACCTTCCCACTGTTTCTATCTCATTTCATTGCTGTCTGAATGAATGAAGTGTCAAACCACCTAAAAAAATGTCATCCCCACCCAAAGTCGTCAAATTTTGAGTGTTCAAGTAATGTTCAAAGCATCCTGTATACAGCTGGCCATTGTTTTTTTATTTATTTATTTGGTCATAGGCCTGAGCTATGTCAAAATACGTAGAATTGCAGTAAATGAGCCATGAAACAGTACAATTTTCCTGATGAGGACCCCCAGTCCCCCCTCTAGGAGTTGTGCCAGAGGGCAATGAAATTCACATAGCAAATATCACTCCAAGCTTTCTTCAAAAGTTAGCAGCCCTGTACATAACACTGTCACTAACACAGCATCTCATTCATAAACATGAATTGTACTGTTGTCTACTCACACTTGAGACAAATCCAACAAATCAATGAATTTAGTCTTCAGAGCTCCTCCTTTTTCATATTCCAGGATGATACTGTCATATATATATATATATATATATGTAAACATTCATACACAAAGCTCATATATTATACAGCGCCAAGCCAAACCGCCTGACTCAAGTCATCTTACTTACCCCTGCTAAAACAGGAACCAGCTCACTCACCCAGCAATAAAACTACCCCCCCTCAGCTCTGTTGTCTTACCACCCCAGGAAACAAAGACATTCCATCGCAAGAACACATACACCCAGCCATAAAACTGACCCCCTCTGTTCTCTTCTTTCATGACCCCCTCTGCTCTCCTGTATCAGATTTCCTGACACACAAATATCTCCTTGTATAAACACACATCTCACCCCCCTCTACTGGTCGGGTGCTCAGAACAAGACTCTGCTGTGCACCAATGGGGCTCCTGCTCTGGCTAGAGCAGGTCCGCCTCCAACCCTTCGGGACCAGTCAGAAGACCAACACGACAAGACTCCACCTACATATTCCATGTATAAAATCTGCTGTGACCAATGTCTAGGCCCCTTTTTCACCTGACTCACTTAATGAGTTATATGAACTAGGTCCGTGCACGTAAAACTGCAGGACAAGATATCTTTTGACTCATTAAAACTGCCTTTTGTTACAACTGAAATCCACTCTGTCCAGCGTCCGTGATTTGGTCTCAACTCTCCAGTATTTGAACATCAACAAACTTGGTAGCATGAGGATGGTTATTCCTGAATTCGATCTATGATAAGTTGGTGTGAGAGGACGAAACTGATCACGGCTCAAAATCAGACAGAAGAGTGACCTGAACCAGGAGAAAATCAGCCATTCATCTTGCCTCAGGAAATCTGATCAGAGCGCTCTACTAATAAGGTAAGCAGAGCCTGTTAAATCGAAATCTGCATATTGTATTATAGTCTAAACCAAATTTTGATCCAAAAGTACTGAGCGTGAGTATGAATCGTTGCCAAATTATTTTTACATAAGAACCTAAGGCATTGATCAAAGAGATCTTGTTTTGCTTGTTTTATTTTTTCTAATTGGCTTATACTGAGTTATTTTAATAGGAATGTGTGAATTGTGATTGAACAGTGTGTTAAATTCCTTCGGGACCCTATTTGTTCTGAAATCTGCATAGAAAACTGTCCTAATTATAAATATATTAGGTTGTGTATAGAGGTGACGTTAAATAGAGGCTGTGTTTTAACATGTAAAGGACACAATTATGGATGTTGGAAATTCAATGTGAATTTCGTACGAATGAATGTAGTATTGAGGAGTTATTTTAATAGGAATGTGTGAATTGTGATTGACCAATGTGTTAAATTCCTTCGGGACCCTGTTTGTTCTGAAATCTGATAGAGGTGAGGTTAAGCAGAGGCTGTGTTTTAACATGTAAAGGACACAATTATGGATGTTGGAAATTCAAGGTGAATGTCGTACGAATGAATGTAGTATTGAGAAAACGTATGAACTAGAGTTGACGTTCCACGATTTTGAGACCGGGGAAATTAAATTGAGAGAAACGTTTGTTGTGGAGTAACCGCCAGGATAAGTTACGTAACTGGGCTATTATGCACTCGTGCTGATAGCCTAGCCACCCAATAGTCGAATCAACGTGACGCTTTGATTGACAGCGGCCGGGCTAACACTGATTTTCAGTTTCTCAATTCTGCTGGTATTGCCTAAAGTGTTAAAATTGTTCTGACAATTGTTATAGAATCGCTTGAATTTACTGATATAAGTTCCAAAAGGAAGTTACTGAATTATTTGCAGAAAGTATTTAAATAATTCACTGAACAACTTTTAGTTGTCTAAATTTCTATCTATATTTCCTACAGAGCTAGAATTACTCTGACAATTGTTATAGAACCGCATATATTCACTGATATATTGTTCCAAAAGGAAATCGCCGAATCATTTCTAGAAAATACCTAAACAAATCGCTGAACAAATTCAAATTACATGCCGGAGAAGCACACACGTGAATGCCACCAGGTTACTGATAAGATCTTTCTGTGCGAGGGTGGGGGCGCATGGGAGAAGTCTGAGTCAGCTCCACAGCACATCCCTGGTCTCGATCAAGGACGGGCTGGGTATACAAAGATAGGAATAAACACCACACAAAGGACTGACTAAAACCTAGATAACGCATTATACACAATATCAGAGAAATTAGATAAAATGTCTGCAGCCACCATGCCCAAACTCAAATTCAATGAATATTTAGATCAGAGTATGATTGATAGAGCGAGAGGTAAAGAACAGTATGAGAAAGTGGAGAAAGTGTGGAAAGGATTACGGCTAAAATGGACACAAGCGGGTTACTTTAGCGGAGGACCCCCTACATGGGGGGAACTCCAAGGTATGCAGAAAGAGCTAGAGGACGCAGTAGAGCAGGCAAAAGCGAGTGAGACGGAGAGAAACAAGAAAAAAAATAGGCACAAGAGACAGAGAGAGAGCGGAAGTGGAACTAAAAATAGGGGAATGGGCTATACAGGAAAGTAGGAGGGTGCTGCCAAAAGACAAACCGGAAATGATGGGCGTGGCTTCTGCGTCGACGGGGGATGTTAAAGCCCCGCCTGAGAACTTACCCACGGCTCCCCCTGAGGCCGCTTCTCCCTCACTATATCCAAAATTGACAATGGAGGCAGTTCAGCCCCCGCCATACTCAAAGGGACAAAATCACCGGAGCCTGTCACACAACCCATTCCACGGTAACAACCCATTCCTGCCCAGGGCACCTCCCGCAATACAGGCTCCAGTTCTGAGAGTACAGCAAGGGGAGTTAAAAGGGGAAATGACACTGGGGATAACGGGTGGCCATATTGTATGTGAACAGCTCGAAACTGGGACTCCAGGCGCAGGAGGCCTCCCCCAGGAACGGAGGCCGCAATGCTCCTCTGTGAACTCTCTCACCTCTGAAACGAGAGGACACCTACAAACAAGATTAGATTCAAACCACTTCTATCGGACGGATAGGGAGGACAGTCATCAGAGCATGGATATTGAAAACGAAGAAGAAATTGACATGGTGCTCACCCCAGCTCCGATGGGAGCTCCAAACGTGACTAGGATGCAGGAGCTGCTGCAATCATCAATAGCTCGAGCTAAGGAACTCAGGGAGCTTATAGCTAACCAAGATAACAACAGAGAGGGAGCCTTCCGTGTGGAAGGCATAATGAGAGGAACAGTAACCGAAGTTACCGAATCAATGGGGTCCGAAACACTCCGTCGGTCCTCCAGAATTGCTGATAGAAGAGAGCGAGAGCAGGAGATGGCAGGACAGTACCCCCTGCGACCGACACCAGGTGATGCACACACTTTGGAGTACCAGCCCTGGAAAATGACTGATTTAACAACCTTGATAGAACAGATGCCTAGCTTACATGGGGGAGCTTCAGCGTGGCTACTTCAACTGCAGACACTTACGTCAGGCCTGCAACTCTGCCTAGGAGACATGAAAGCACTTCTAGCAAGAGCCACCGACCACGGAACCATGGAGGCCCTCATGACAGCAGCTGAAAATCTGCTGTGAACAATGTCTAGGTCCCTTTTTCACCTGACTCACTTAATGAGTTATATGAACTAGGTCCGTGCACATAAAACTGCAGGACAAGATATCTTTTGACTCATTAAAACTGCCTTTTGTTACAACTGAAATCCACTCTGTCCAGCGTCCGTGATTTGGTCTCAACTCTCCAGTATTTGAACATCAACAATACCTGTGAACAAAAGGCATCAATTCAATATTCGAAACCAGACCAATTATGAGATACTAGTTGCTTCAGGCCTACTTGTAACTTCAACTTGTGCGCCATGCATTAAATTGCTGTTACAGCTAACTGGTCTGGCTAGCACAGAGACCTAAGGTTATGGCTCTGGGCTAGCCTAGCCAGTTAGCTCTAGGTCAGAACAGCACCACTGTTAAAGTGTCTGTGTTAGTATCTTAATTATCAAGTATTTTAGCATCATCAACAGCATATTCATTACCTGGTGGATAATATCTGAGAAAGAATCGTTTGAGTTTAACTTCGCTCCTCCAGCAGAATCCCTTGTAAACAAAGCGTTGTTACGGCGACAGACTAGCTAGAGCTCGGCCAGGATGCATGTGCAGATGGACTGAAACACACAACTCACCCACAACTAACCTGTTCAAAAAAGACAGAACTTGTTCCATAACTGTGCACAAAACATCTACATAAAGTCAACAATAGAGCTTAGAAAAACGTGGTAAACTCAGTGTCATGATAACTGAGGCTGACGTAACTTTCATTTTACCATCAGTGGGACTATTTCCCAATAGCTCAAAGTCTCCCTCATATAAACTTGCATTCTCAGTTATGCACATGTAGTTCATAGACAGACTAAATTCCTAAATTTCCCCGACAAGGACTTGGCCAAGTGATCTACTGCTGCCTACTGTCAACAGATCCCATTTGTACACAGGACTCAGACCCAGAGGTAGTGCGTGTGAGGGGGAAATAAGGGGTAGCCTACCAGAATGGGTTCCTGGGCCAAGCTGAAGTCCACTGGCTGGGTGTTTCCCACAGCCGTTTTGTCGCTCTATGGGTTCTTCGCCAACTGCAGACCAGCTGAGCCCTTCCTAACACCCTACCTTATTGGACCATACAAGAACATCTCAGAGGAAGTGGTAAAGTAACCAGCAGCAGAGAGCTGTATGCTACACATGAACAGTTTTGAATGGATTTGGTAACAAGTTTGTGATAGGAAAGTAAATGATGCACACTATAACAATAGAATGAAATACACTACATTACCAAAAGTATGTGGACAGCTACTCATCAAACATCTCATTCCAAAATCATGGGTATTAATATGGAGTTGGTCCCCCCTTTGCTGCTATAACAGCCTCCACTCTTCTAGATGTTGGAACATTGCTGCAGGGACTTGCTTCCATTCAGCCACAAGAGCATTAGTGAGGTTGTGCACTGATGATGGGCGATTAGGCCTGGCTCGCAATCAGGATTCCAATTCATCCCAAAGGTGTTTGATGAGGTCGAGGTCAGGGTTCTGTGCAGGCCAGTCAAGTTCTTCCACACCGATCTCGACAAATCATTTCTCTATGGACCTCACTTTGTGCACAGTGGTATTGCCATGCTGAAACTGGAAAGGGCCTTCCTCAAACTGTTGCCACAAAGTTGGAAGCACAGAAACATCTAGAATGTCATTGTATGCTGTGTAGTTCACTGGAACTAAGGGCCTAGCCCAAACCATGAAAAACAACCCCAGACCATTATTCTTCCTCCACCAAACTTTACAGTTGGCACTATGCATTCAGGCAGGTAGCGTTTTCCTGGTAACCTCCAAACCTAAATGTGTCCGTCGGACTGCCAGATGGTGAAGCGTGATTCATCACTCCAGAGAACGAGTTTCCACTGCTTCAGAGTCCAATGGCGCCAAGCTTTACACCACTCCAGCCGATGCTTGGCATTGCGTACGGTGATCTTAGGCTGCTCTGCCATGGAAACCCATTTCATGAAGCTTACGACTAACAGTTATCGTGCTGACGTTGCTTCTAGAGGCAGTTCGGGAACTCAGTAGTAAATGTTGCAACCCGAGGACAGACAATTTTTATGCGCTACATGCTTCAGCGCCCGGCATTCCCATTCTGTGTGCTTGTGTGGCCTACCACCTCGCGGAGGAGCCGCTGCTGCTCCGAAACATTTCACAATAACAGCACTTACAGGTGACTGGGGCAGCTCTAGCAGGGCAGAAATTTAACGAACTGACTTGTTGGAAAGTGACATCCTATGATAGTGCCACGTTGAAAGTCACTAATTTGGGTGTCCACATGTAGGTGTCCACATACTTTGTATATACAGTGTATCCTCAGGTTACTGTATACAGTGGGCTATGTGGTTTTTTTGCTTCATATAGACGACCGGTGGGACTATTCAGTATCCCTGTGCATATTGAATAGATCTAGTGATAAATGAATCACTCCTCTCCCTGTGCCTCCTCAGGTGACCAACTACCTGTTCCCCATCTGGACGTACTCCTACCTGGCCGTCCTCTTCCCCGTCTTCCTGCTGACAGACTTCCTGAGGTACAAGCCGGTGATCGTGGTCCAGGGCCTCTTCCTGGTCACCAACTATGTCCTGCTCTGCTTCGCCCCCGGCCTGACCGCCATGACGTTCCTGCAGTTCAACTATGCCGTGGTGACCTCCACGGAGGTGGCCTACTTCTCCTACATCTACAGTGTGATCCCTCCGGAGAGGTACCAGCGGGCCACCGGCTACCTCCGCAGTGCCATGCTGACAGGCTCCACCCTAGGGGCCACCATAGGCCAGATGCTGGTCTCCCTGGCAGGGCTGGACTACTTCTACCTCAATGCTATCTCCCTGGGGATTCTCAGCATTGCGTTCCTCATCTCCATCTGGCTACCCATGCCCCAGCAGGGGATGTTCTTCAGGGGGGAGAAGGCTGCCCTGGGCCTGAGAACCAAGGGCCAGGTGGAGGAGGAAGCGAGTGCAGTGGAGGAGGTCCAGGATGCAGAGGAGGCCGTAGAGGATGGTGCTGGGTCGGGTAGGACCCAGGGTGCTGGGAGTAGTACTGGCTGGTGTAGCCTGCATAATGTGGTCTATGCTAGCAGGCTGCTCTGGAGCAGCTTCAGAGAGTCCTACTCCTCTAGGAAGCTGGTCTACTGGTCTCTGTGGTGGGCTCTAGCCACGGCCGGCTACGGCCAGGTGTTCAACTACATCCAGCTGATGTGGGACCACATAGAGCCATCCAGCACCTCCTCTGTCTACAATGGAGGGGTCGAGGCCATCTGCGCAGTAGTAGGTAAGACAATCTCAGAACTGTGTGTGTGTGTGTGTGTGTGTGTGTGTTCAGTGGAGTAGCTGGGCCTTGGGGTTTTTCAGATAAAATGTTGCAATGCTAATATTTATTTTATTACTTAATAAAAACATACTAATAAAATTCCAGAACGCAGCTGAATATTGGTCTCACAATTAAATGGGTAATGTGTTTCGATGGGCTTAAGGTAAAGTAGTTCCATGGTCATCTTCGCTTTGGTCCAAGTTGGGCTCTGCACGCAGAGAAGAGTAATTGCTTCAATTAAGGTGATAACTTGGGTAACGATTTCTCTGATTATTGCTGATAGCTTGGGTTTGAGAGATAGTGACTTATAGGAACAAGTCAATCTGACTCTGGCAGTAGATCAAGGGCCTCATTATCAAAATCCTGAAGTATCCCTTTAATTAAATCAAACCCCTGTCCTCTATCCTATGTGTTCAGGGATAGAGACATTATACTGTCCTGATAAATTATGATAGGAACACTTCCCCCCCCTAGGAATACGATGAGGGTCCTGTTCCAATTCGAAGCATCGGTCCTTGCTTGGGGTAATGACTGATCTGATATGACTGGATCGTTCTCTTATAATCTCCACCCGACACAGCCAGAAGACGAGTAGCCACCCCTAGAGCATGGTTCCTCTCTAGGTTTCTTCCTCGGTTCCGGCCTTTTGGGGAATTTTTCCCAGCCACCGTGCTTCTACATCTGCATTGCTTGGTCTTTGGGGGTTTTAGGCTGGGTTTCTGTATAAGCACTTTGTAACAATTGCCGATGTAAAAAGGGCTTTGTAAACGCATTTGATTGATTGATTGATTGATTGATTGATGAAAGCCATGTATTGAATCCTATGCTTTAATCCAGCCAACAGCGTTGGATCAGTGATTGCTTCAAGGAAGGGAGGAAGGATGCAGTTTAAAAGTATTTACTCAGGATCTAAAAAGGAAATCATCCACTGTTGTCCCATCCCTGTCCTATAGGTGCAGCCGCAGCCTTCTGTGTGGGTCATGTAAAGGTGACCTGGGATGTCTGGGGGGAGCTGTCACTGGGGGTGTTCTCTGCGGTGGGGGCAGGGGCCGTGTTTCTGATTGGGCTCACCAGCAACATTTGGGCAAGCTATGCTGGCTACGTCATCTTCAAGGCCTCCTACATGCTGCTGATTACCATCACTACGTAAGTGAATACTCTGTAGGCCATACTTCAATGAACTCTGCTATATTTATTTCATATACCTTCCATGCATGTCCCATAGACATTCATCAGAAATGCACAATAAAAATATTCCATACATAGTGTTATCTGTTTTGTCATTCTAGATTCCAGATTGCATCCAACCTGTCCATGGCATGCTTTGCTCTAACGTTCGGAGTCAACACTTTTGTCGCCCTCTTGCTGCAGACCATTCTCACAGCCATTGTTGTTGATGATACTGCACTGGGGTTAGACATTATCACACAGGTATGGTTGCACAATGCAGAGCTAGACAGGCCATTGTCCATTCCTTTAACTGATCACTGCACAAGTTATCAAAAGTGAAGAGAGATTGACACCTGGTGGCAAATTATTACTGCATTGTTACTGTTCTTGGCCCCTCTAATAAAACCAAAGTTTAATTTCCCTTTCTCCAGTTCATCATCTATGGCAGCTACTATGCCGCAATATCAGTGCTTTTCCTGATCAGAGGGATGTACACAGCCTGTGCACACCACTGCCATCCTAAACAGGCAATGGACCAGGAGCAGAAAGAAGATCCCAAAGTGGAGATGCCCTCCTCAGACCGGTTCTGCTCTGACCACAGACAGTCGTCTATCAGAGACTGGGGGGGGCAAGGCGTCTTCAGGGGTTCACCCTAAAATGTAATGGCATGGTGTTACATACTTGTATTTATAATAAAAATAAAACAAAATGTTGCGTAAGCATTGTTTTGTCCCAACTTCTCTTTAATTCATTCAAAAGAGAAGGGATTTCAATTGATAGGCATGGCCACGTTAAATGTGCACTAGCAAATGTTTTAATGAGCAAGTTGTTGATTGACTGACTGAGCTCAGTGATTACACAAACAAACCAAGGTGACTTCCGTATGGTGACTAGACTCAGGCTGGATTAAGGGTAGTGTGGGTCATGTAAAGGTGACCTGCAGACTAACCTGAGCAGGTAAAGCGATAAACCTGCTTTTTGTATAACGTATAAACATGTGTGGGTGATAATAGTGGCTATCGCTGTTTGTGGATCTGTGAGGATGGAGGCTGTGAAGTGGTGGAGGGCAGGATAGGGCTAGCCCACCACTCTGCTGTGCATCTATGGGTTCTGCGGTACTGTGAAACCTCTTGTACCCTTCATCTACCCTTACCTGACTGGTCCAAACAAAAACCTGATGGTGGAACAGGTACAGTAGTCTTCAGGACAAACATTTCAATGCATTGTATTCATGCTCTTATACTATCTTTAGAGGGGTGTAACGATTTCCTTCATTGAGTATTTGTGCCTTTACAACTTTATCAGTAATATAACCATGTTATTGACCACTGTATTACCTACCAGCTTGATAAAGAAAAGGAAAATCAAGGGAGAAAATGCTCACACTTGTCCACACATTTTTAATGGCAGCAACTGAGGTCAGGAAGTAATCTGGACCAGGGTTTGAACTTGTGAACTTGTGGCTGTCAGCCCAACACCTTAGCCTTTACGGCAAGAGATCTGAACCTTTTGATGAGGTCGCGGCATCGCTCACTTGATGTTGGGTTAAGGTCGCTACAATCAATCAATTAATTTTCTATCTGAATGTTGCAACCTCCCAAACAGACAGCAGTGTTGCACTCTAACCCAGGTGACCAACGAGATCTACTTTGTGTGGACCTACTCCTACCTAGCTGTGATGGTGTCAGTCTTCCTGCTCACCGATTGGTAGCGCTACAAGCCCGTCGTGGTGTTTCAGTGCATCAACTTCTTCCTAACCTGGGCGATGATGCTATTGGTGCAGGTGGTGGCAGCCTTTAAGGCGATGCAGTTCTTCCATGGCTTGAAGTCGGCCTGCGAGGTGGCCTACTTATCATACATCTACAGCATAGTGGACATGAAACACTACAGCAAGGCTACATCCTATTGCCGTAGTGTACAGTTGCTAGGCTACACAGTGGGCTCTGTGCTGGGACAGCTGCTGGTCTGTTTCAGCCTCATGTCTTACAACAATAACATCTTGGTACTTAATCTGGTGATGATCTCCATTGCCCTGGTGACTTCCCTCTTCCTGCCCATGCCACAGAGAAGCATGTTCTTCCAGCAGAGTCAAAGTGAACCACCACAGACCCCAGAAGGAGGGGACAGGTGTGCAGGTGATGTGTCCACTGAGGGGCCAGTGAGGGCTAGGAGCTGCAGCCAAGTTTTCCTGCTGCTGTTGGAGAGACTTTCTCCAGTGCTACTCAACCAGGGCACTGCTGTACTGGTCAGTGTGGTGGGTACTGGCTACCTGTGGCTACAATGAGGCAATCAACTATGTACAGGTGTTGTGGGAGCATATACAGCCATCCCAGAAAGTTACAATCTACAACGGTGGGGTGGAAGCTGTGTCCTACCGGTTTGGTGAGTATTGAAGCACCAACTATTGGAGTACACATGACAATTGGGTATTTGTAGATGTTTGTCTGGCATTAATAATCAATCATCATCAACAGTCAATCTGCAGTCACACTACTAATATGTACTTAATGGTAAGTTTATCACATCATGTGTGTGACATACAGGTGCCGCGACGGCCAATGGAATGTGTTTCATCCAAGTGGACTGGGCCCAGTGGGCAGAGTTGTTCCTGGGCTCATTCTCTGGCCTGGGGGCCTTATCATATTTGCAATGTGAGTTTGTGAATTACTGCTATTAGAAAAATGTAGGTGCCAAACTTGAATGATTATTATGCAAGAACAAATGTGATCATTTCCTCCCATGTTCCAAATTGCTACTGACCTCTCTATGGAGAGATAAGCACTGATCTTTGGAGCAAACAACTTTGGGTCTTTGGTACTTCAGACTATCGTCACATCCATTGTGGTGGATGGCATGGGGCTCAGCCTGGGCATGATCCCACAGGTGAGATTAAGGTTCAAGTGTCAAAGGAGGCAAGTCCCTACAAACCATTAGATCCCAACTCTTCCCCCACAACCGTAGTGTTATAATCCAAAGTTAGGAATAGGTACCTTGGACTTTTGCCTTGTTATGAACTGTCCTGGATCTTTGACCAAAAAAAAAAGAATACAACAATGTTAAGTATCTGGTTCATTCAAAAAGTATTTTATTTTTTTATCTGAACTGTGTAACTGAAAAATAATCTTAATGCTTTTCCACTCTTTCTTGCAGTTCACCATTTATGGAAGCTACTTCTCAGCCATCGCTGTCATTTTCTTTGAGGGGTGTGTACATGATTATGAGAGGGTGGTAAAGCCACAGAGACTCCATCACTGCAGAGTAGCCTCCAAGCCCAACCCTGTGTACACCACTGCAGAGGAGCCTCCAAGCCCAACCCTGTGTACACCACTGCAGAGGAGCCTCCAAGCCCAACCCTGTGTACATCACTGCAGAGGAGCCTCCAAGCCCACCACTGCAGAGGAGCCTCCAAGCCCAACCCTGTGTACACCACTGCAAGCGTGAACATGCAGTGGACCAAAAAGAAGAACCCAAAGTAGAAGTGTTTTTATCTGACCGGTTCTGACCACAGACAATAATCTGGCTTGGCACAGAAGACATTCATAAAATTCTACAGATACAGCATTGTGTACAGTGCCACGCAGAAGCTCCTCGACCCGTTTCAGTTTGCCTATCAGCCCAGCAGAGGAGTTGATGATGCCATTCTTACTCTCTTTGACATGGTCTATAGAGATCTAGAGGGTGCCAAATTCCATGACTTTTCTTCTGCCGTCAACACAATCCAGCCTTACATTCTGGCACAGAGATTCATTAGGGACTACTCCTTAGATGGGGGGCTGGTTTTGTGGCTGTTGGACTTCCTGAGCCAGAGGTCACAGTGGGTCAGTTCCCATCCTGACAGACACCTCGTTAAGTTCGCTGATGACACTGCCTTGATCAGCCTGTTGCATGATGACAAGGAACACCATGGCCCGGTCCTAAATGACTTTGTAGAGTTGTGTGACCAATCACACTTGGTCCTCAATACCAACAAGACCAAAGAGATGTGCATAGACTTCAGGAAGTGTACAACACCTACCTCTGCAACATCTATCAGAGGTCAGAACATAGAGATTGTAGAGAAATACAAATATCTGGGTGTCCTCTTGGACAATAAGCTTGAGTAGAGTAAATGTACAGACCTGATCTACAACAAGAGTCAGCAGAGACTACTTTCTCAAAAAGTTGGGATCTTTTAATGTTGACTGGACTATGATAAATCTTTCATTGAGATTATTTAAACTTGTTGTATTGTTTGTTGGTTTGGCAATGCCACTGTCAGCCAGAGAAATATGCTGAGAAGGATTATCACCACAGCAAGCAAGGTACTTGGAGTCAAACAGACAGGTCTGGATGAGATCTTTAAGTTCAGGGCCCTCTGCACAAAATCATTTTAGAACAAGCCACCCCCTGTACCCGGACTTTGAACTAATCCCCTCTGGGTGCTGGAATAGGACACCCCTCGGGAGGAAAAACAGAACTAGACAATCATTTGTGATATCCCTCCTAAATAGCTCGGGCTAATGTTCCTATCGACCCAGTAAGGCCAGCAGGCTAGTCTCTTTTTATTGGTATGTAACTGTTATGAAAGTTGTATTGTCAATTTGTTTTCTATTTAAACGCCACTTTAAACATGCACATGACATTGCAACAAAACAGATCACCAGGGAAACACTTCCTGTCCTCCAGGACATCTACAGCACTGGGTGTCACAGGAAGGCCAAGAAGATTATGAAGGACCTCAGCCACAGTTTGATCACCCGCTACCATCCAGAAGGCGAGGTCAGTGGAGGTGGATCAAAGCTGGGACCAAGAGACTGAAGAACAGCTTCTATCTCAATGCCACCAACCTGCCTCCGCTCGGTACCCTGCCCTGAACTTTAGTCACTGTCACTAGCCGGCTACCACCCGGTACACAACCCTGCACCTTAGAGGGTGCTGCCCTATGTACATAGCCATGGGACATTGGTTACTTTAATACAGTTTATGTATATACTGTATTCTAGTCAAGGCCTACCCTATTAACTATTGCTGTAAATATACTATTCTATCCTAAGTATTCTACAGAAATACTACATAGTATATACCTATTATGTCCATAATGTCTATATATCCCATCATCTATATTTATATTTATACTACGGACTCCGACATTGGAGCTAGGAACACAAGAATTTCACTACACCCGCAATACCATATGCTAAATAAACTCTGCAAAAAAAGAAACGGACCCTTTTCAGGACCCTGTCTTTTAAAGATAATTCGAAAAAATCCAAATAACTTCACAGAAAAGGGTTGTAAAGGGTTTAATGATCCTCACTAATCATGGAACTGTGATGACAGCAGTCCAGTCATCGTGAACCATGCGCCAGGCTCCAGGTTGAAACTGTTACGAATGGTCTGCGTTCCATAATGATTCAAATAGGCTATAGTCCCAAATTATTGCTGGTAATACGTTAGCCTAATATGATCCGCTATTGCTAGCGATCCTCAGGAACAGTCACACGAATGTGACGGATGAAAGGTAAACTAATGATGTGATGGAATGATGCTAAATGTAAAGAAACTAACACTAACGTGAGTTCAAAATGTATTGGTATAACTGACTATGGCTACTGATAGTGGCTAGTATTTAACACCATACAAATTGGGAAAAGAAAACAGTGAAAAGTCCAGGCATATAATTAAAACATTGTAGAAATCATAAATAAACTTGGTAGGTTTGGCACTATGCTGTCATTTGTGCATGGCTACAGAAGTCTATAGTTTGGGTCTCCAAAATTCATCCCTGAAGGTTATAAGGCCAGCATTTCATAAACCTCACTGTGGGTTAAATTGATATGCTTCAGTTCTGCCATATGACTGGTTTTACATTCATTTTGTCTCCAGCAATCATAGGGTAAAATACATTTACAATCCCCTTATCCACACCAATTAATCATTTACCTAGCGCTTATCAATTTGTAAGTTACAGTGCACGGAGAATGGTGCTATTTCTATTGGAAAAAATAAAGTAGGCCTAGATGTTGCTCCACTTAGAACAGATAGGTTGCTCGACATTATTCATTGTTTCATCACGCATAAAGGTGGTGGAATTATGAGGGAATTAAACCAAGGTCAGAATACAGCATATCTGTCGACACCCCTCTACCAAACCTACATTTCTGTGATCTCCACCCTGAACCCTGATAGCTGAAACATGTGGAGCAGAGAGAAAAGGGGATAAAAATAGAATTAAGTTCCATTTGCGTTCCATATAACTTGGGTCTGAATCGGCCCCATGGTGTTGATCTATTTATTCTATTCATTTTAGATTGTGGGATATAACTGGATCTAAAAAAAAAAAAACTAAATGGCCTGGGACGTGGACCCCTTTTTAGATCTGAAACGTTACAAAATTACCCTTTAATATTTGGTAGAGGGAAAAACATGCCCCCTTTCCTTCCAGGTTCCAAATTGCTACAGAGATCTCCACAGAGAGATATGCACTGATCTTCGGAGCAAACAACTTTGGGGCTTTGGTCCTTCAGACTATCATCACAGCCGTTGTGGTGGATGGCAGAGGGCTCGGCTTGGGCATCATCCCACAGGTGAGTTAACAGTTCAAGTGTCACAGGACAATAATAAGACCTGCTTGCTAGCCCTACGACTGAAGAGTAAGGAATAAGCTTAAAGTTTTTCCACTTTTTTTGCAGTTCACCATTTATGGAAGCTACTTCTCAGCCATCGCTGTCATTTTCTTTGAGGGGTGTGTACATGATTATGAGAGGGTGGTAAAGCCACAGAGACTCCATCACTGCAGAGGAGCCTCCAAGTCTGAAAGACAGTGACACTGGCCCTGAACAAAGACTCTGAGCTGAAGAAACTGACCACTGGGCCATGTTCTGTAGGCACGGAATGGGAGAAAACCTTTTGAAAACGTGGAGTTTCTACCTGAGTGTGTCCAAAAAGAAAGCTCATTTTTGTTTTCGTTGGCACCATTTTTTGGTATATTGTGCCCTACTGAATTAAAGACCCTGATGACAGTCAGGTCTGATTGTTTGATATTCTTTACAGTCTATACTCCTGAGCAAGAGTAACAGCTCCACAGTATTCAGACTGCAACATCTTCATCGTGATAGAAATCATTTTATATACAGTATATCAAAAATATTTCAATATATGAAAATGGACAGTGCAGCAATACAAAGACATGGTTTGGTCATTCTTTTTAGTTAAAATTCATTTTAATATATATACACATTAACTTAAATGTCTTTAACACCCAACATCAGTGGTATTCAGTCTATATTGTGGTAAACCACTTGGACAGCAGGACAGGTAAGAGCACAGGTGAGAGCCCATCCCATTCCAGGTGGAGTCTCTGCCCTTGAGGCCAATCACAGAAGAGGGGAGAGACTCCTCCCCCTCTTCTGTAACAAATTATGAAACGCATGTTCACCTCTTATTCTCTGTAAAAATAGTCCTACCGATACCACGCTGTACAAACCGCTTTTGGTTCTTCTTTACAAATACAGTAACTCACAGTAGTCCTCTAAGATTTTCCAAGTAACAGTTCTGCCTTAAACTCGTGTTAAAGATACAAATACTGATATGCACAGAGCTAATTTCCTCTAAGAAAAGAATATTTACAGAATTGCAGCATAATGAATGGGAATATTTTGCAATAACTTAGTATCAGCCAGTTTGAATATACATTTGGCTCAGCTGAGGCCGGGCCAGATCACAGGTTAGATGGAGGATGAGAGGAAACTCCGCCCCTTTAACACATTTACATGCGAGTCATTTAGCAGACCCTCTTATCCAGAGCAATTTACAGGAGGAGCTATTAGGGTTAAGTGCCTTGCTCAAGGGCACAGACATATTTTTAACCTAGTCAGTTCAGTGATTCAAACCAGCGACCTTTCAGTTACTGGCCCAAAGCTCTTAACAGCTAGGCTTCCTGCCACCCCCGCCCCCCTTCCCTCTACACACATTTACCTTGTTTTGTTTTTTGTTGCCATGGACGGTGTCAGTTACGTCACTTAATACAAAATACCCGTTTTTAGAAACATTGGGTTTGTCTTTTTTTTTCTTTTTTCACAAGCGTCTTGTGAAACAAAACAGTGCAAGAGGTGAGAGCGGTGCACGCCAGTTGACAACACCCTAGTGGTGGAGTTCAGGTGGAGCAGTGCTATAAGAAAGGATTCGTTGAAGAGCTTCCTGAGGGATAGTGTCCTGAAGGGGCGCCCGCCTGGAAGGACGACAAAGACAGAGAGAGAGAGAGAAAGGGGGCCATTAAATCACCACCAGTGAAACTAACACAAGTTTTATCAAATGGAGACTGTGGACACTTGGCTTTCAACCAATGGTCCCACTCACCAAGAAGGGGTTACTAGAGACCCCGGGTGCAGCCATCGCCTGCCCAAAGGGGGTCGCCACAGCCTTGGCCTGTCCATAGGCTGAAAACCCCCCTCCTGGTGGACCAGAGAAAGAGGTGAATACTAAAGGTTTAAATGAAAAGGGGTACACTACACAAATTCATGCAAAGCACACATACACCCATGCAAACACCCACACACACCGTTGGGTTGCTGGGGACAGGCCGGAGACTGGGGGAAGGGGCCCTGGCCTGGGAAGGGCTGTTGGAAGGTCCCACTGAAGCTGGTGGGGAGGTTGTAGGTAGCAGCGTTCCTGAATCCGGCTGGCATGCTCATGGACCCTGTGCCAAACGTGGCTGCAAGATAGGCGGGAGAGGAGAGGACACTCAATCTACACAATATCACATCAGTTACACAGCGCTCATGCTACACGATCACTGCTAAGTGCTAACGCAGACCACAAAACATCTGAAGCACCCACCTAGTCTAGCTATAATCACACCTGACGCCAGGTTAACATTTGCACACAACCTGAACGAAAAACACCTTTACTGAGCAGTGTACAATTAAACACAATTAAACACAGAAACAAACACGGCAACAGCAGAAAAACTACTTTGTGACTAGAACGAGTCTCAGAGACTAGCTCTTTCCATAACATAACCAGCATTAAAGTACACAGCATCTAGCACACAGTTACAGTACTACAGCACTCAGGGTATAAGCAATCTTAGCAAAGGCAGTGTACAGAATCCAGGAGGGTGAAAAACTATAAAAAGCTTACAGTCAAGATGGTTGTGCAGTTCAAGGATACTCTTAAATGGTTATCTGGCAGTTTGATGGCCTTTCAACACCAGTTTATAACCTCAGAGCTGAGCTGGAGGACATACACACCGCCAACAGCTATAGGCTGAAAATCTACGACTGTTAGTTAGGCTATTTCTCTTGGCCAGCAGGGGGCAAGAAGGGGTAATCGGCGATGTCACATCACTACAGTCTGGGAGCGTTAGTGGGGGCGGGGGGGATTGGTGAGGGCATCAGGACCCCCACACTCACATATACAGTACAAGTAGGACTGGGGTCAGAGGTCAGGGGACACAACACATGCAGTCGGCGAGACAGTCACAGGTTGCTCAGGGGAGCTCTAGGAAGCACTGCCACAGCCAAGACACGGGGAGGCAGAAAGGAGGGAGAAAAGGAGTGAGCTGGAAGAGGAGGAGGGAACCTACCAAAGTGGGCTGGAGGGTAACCCTGCCCATGCAGAGCCCCCAACAGGCCTGTCGAGCATCACAAGAGCAATCAGACAGAACCATCATAATTTGCACGTAGACATACATACGCACACACCTTCACGCTTATAACAGAAACACTCAGTCACCAACTGTTACTACTTCGACTATATCCTCATTTAGCTACAGACTATTGTTAATGAATAATGCTGCTGTCTTGTAGCAGCCAAGCCCCAGGACAAATACTTACTTTAAGATGAATACAATTAGATGAAGTGAAGGCATCTGGTTCATAACCTCATTATGCCCTCTAATGACCATGACCACTGTGACCATGAGTCCTCTTACAGGGTTTCAGGTGGTCAATCATCCTCCGTAAAAAGTAATCTAAGAATATGGACTTGTGAGATTTCAGTTGACTGCTAGGCTATTCTTTGAATTTTGCTACAAAGAAAACATTTTACATGATCACCTGCCTCAGTTCATTTGTGATATTTTAGCATGACTTTGGAATATAGCTGCCATCTGTGAAACATGTTTTTCTTCCGCACTAGCTCAAACTGGCCCCTAACCACGACAGCTAGATCGGCTTTAGTCATAGAGATGTACTTCAGAGCTCATCAACCATCTTTGCAATGGGCCTGCACATGACAGGTTTTGGGTTAAGTGCACCCTCTAACTCAGTGGCCGAGTCCGAATACCCGTACTTGCGTTCTAAATAGTATGTTGATTGGGTATGCGCAAAATTGAACATTTTAGAGTATGTGATATTTCGAAAACGTAGAAAGCTTAAAATGCCAGGATGTCATACTCATTTAGGCTTTTCATCAAGTACGAATTCGCTGCAGGCTACTGAGGAAGATAATTGTCTTTTCAGACTCCCACATGTATTTGACAACAGCTGATAATCAGATGATCTGACGTGATGTACGAATGGCGGGGAACAACCCAATTGCACATTACATGACACCTAAGTACGCGTGTGCCTAGTATGCTGATATCTGTTGCTTAGTGCATACATTTTTACTAAACAGTTTGTTCTAAACAGTATGTAGTAGGGTTAGTACATTGTATAGAATTTTAGTAAGTAGTAGGCAAGAATGATTTTGGGCAAAGCCTATGGCTTTAGTTTCAAGTACATTGGGTATGCAAAACATCCGTGGCGTGTCCCCACCTGCTGCTGCCATAGCCGCTGCTCTCCCGTTGTTCTGGAAGGGGTTGGTGGTGGCTATCACCGGGGCAACCGCTGCAGCAGCAAAGGGGTTTGTTGACGGACCTGGCAGAAGGAAAGAGGAGACATCAAACTCATATCAGTTCATCTCTGAGTAGCTAAGTGTCTACTTCAGCTCTGTAGAAATTTACGGTCCAATTCTAATCTACCCCCTTCTCCCCAAAGTGTGGAATCGGTCTGCGATGGAAAATGTATATTTTGTGTATATGATCGTATGTTTAGCACAAGGCTGCTTTTGTAATAACCTGAAGTGATACAATGTCTCAGTTTCAAGGTCAAAAGCCTTGTGTTGTATACATCAGTCACATACAAGAACCAACCATGCTTATGACTTGTTTGTGTAGCAGTATAAAAGGACTGAAAGGGAACCTCCCCTTCAGAGTTTTCATCAAGCTTGGATTGAGTTTGTGAACCTCTCCAGCCGTGATAATAAAGATTGATTTTTTTAACTTAAGAGTCCTCAGTGGTGAATTTCCACGACACAGGATGTTTGATCTTCTCGATGTGATCCATCAGTGAGGGTCTGCGAGAGAACACCGGTGGCACATTCTTTGAACGGCGTAAAGGGATATTCCTGTCTCACTAAAAGAGGACGAGGACCCACCCGGACCAGACCTCCACTCTGGGACACGTCCGGGAGGAAACAACATCCATGAAACCTAGGACAACTCAACGGATTTCAATAAAGTACATTTAAATGAAGTAATACATTTGTTTAAGAAGGGATCCAAGTTCTAAGAGAGAACTAGGAAAAGGTTCGGTGAACCTCATTTATGACGTTATATAGGTATTCACACAGAATGCCTAAGGAAGTTCTGTGTGAACTGCATGAATGTTCTGTGTGAACTTCGTTTGAATATGTAAACAAGAAGAAGTGGGAAATAGCGTCTCGAGTCTGTGTGTGTGTGTGTCTGAATGAATACCTAATTAGGTTCTGTGGATTGAACATTATATAGGGATTCTGTGTGGATGCCTAAGCAAGTTCTGTGTGAACTGCACAAAGTTCTGTGTGGACTTGGATTGATATCATTATATATGGATTCTGTCCACCACCACCGGCCATCTGATCTAGAGGTGCAGAGGCATTGACAGGAGAACCATTGAAAAGTTTGAGAAGGAAGCAGCTGAGATGGGTAAGGGCTCATTGATGCCCCCGGACTCTGAGATTCAAGAACATGATCACTGGTACCCCTCTGGCTGACTTTGCCGTGCTGATCGTTGCTGGTGGTATGGATGTGAACACCACCAGCAATAAGAAAGTTGTGTGTGAACTGAAAGAAGTTCTGTGTGGACCTCGATTGATAATGTTATATAGGGATTCTGAGTGAATACCTAAGCAAGTTCTGTGTGATGTGTGAATGAAGAAAATGAGAAAATAGTGAAGTGTGGTGTGTGTGAAGATATGAAAGGGGAGATTACTATTACCAAATATGTTTTTTGTGTTTTTGTTTTAGGGGTGGATCAGCTTAATTTTGCAGAAAGAATGTTGCTTCCATCAATGTAATTGTCTTCATTTCCAATCCCCCATATCTTTTTTTGGTAAATATATATATCCATATACATACACGTACGCATACATATATACATACTTTAAGAATATACCTTTATTATTCCCCGCAAACCCAACCACCCTTACCCCAATTGGAGTAAACTAATTAACAATAACATTTAGGCTTCAACCTTCAGTTTATACATCTTATACACATTTTACAGACACAATCTATTTTACAATAGTTATATTTTGTTTGTCTTTAGTCCCGCCTCTGTTTCTGGATGTCCATCCAGTTTGATTTCTATTTGTAACTGTGCTGTTTCACAACATTTCTGAACCTATATACATTTTACAGACCCCGTATCTTTTACATTGGTTATCTTGAAGTCCCACCCTTCAGCTCCATTCAACCCCTCCCATCGATCTCTTAACACCATCCATTTTGGAATTCTATTTGCCATATATTTTTCAACTGTGCTGTGATGCTTCACAAAAGTACTGAACCTTTCTATTCTCATAGCTTCTATAGATTGTAAATTAAAAATAAACATTCTTGCTAAAATAATTATTATATTACTAATCGATTGACTATGCCTTTTCAAATCACCCAGTATTTCTATCTGCAGCGTTAGTTCTAGGCAAATGTTGCAATTCCTCAACCATTCCTGGACCTGTGACCAAAAACGAGCTACATATGGACATTACCAAAATAAATGATCTAATGTCTCTGCCTCCTCACATCAAAATCTGCAGAGCTGGGAAGATTGTACCCCCATATATATAACATTATATTGGTTGCAAGAATTTTGTATAGTAATTTAAATTGAAAAATGCAAAGTTTTGAATATGTCGTTGTGTTGCGTATCAATTCATAAACCATGTGCCATGGAATAGGTACATCGAAAATCTCTTCCCAACCATTTTGCAATTTATATGGCACAGCTGTCAGTTTTTTGGTATATGTTTATATTTATCACACTTTTCTTTAACCATTTATATTCTTTAATGCAGGGCCGACATACAAGTTCCTTGTTTTTTTCCCCTTCTACTTGCCTCTTCCATTTTTGTGGTAATGCTGCAATTAGTTGGTTGTAGTATTGGGTAGAGCAGGCATTTCCATGTGTCTGTGTTAGCTGCATGTGTGACATAACTTCACCAGTCCTATTTATGATAACATTCACAAAAATTATACATTAAAAAAAACGTATTTGAAAAATATGTTTTTTTTAATCAATTAGTATATTTGAGTTTAACCACAATATTTGTTGTATTATTTGTTCTGTCTTTTCAAGTGGATTAAACTGAAATTGCAATCAACTTTTTAAGGCGTGCTTAAAAAATGTACGATATTTTGGAGATTATTTCCTTTCAAACAACCAAAAGTGAGCAGGTGTAATCTGAATAAAGGGAAAAAGGCCATTCTTGAACATAGGATGAGACATTCCTACCAATTTACTAGAGAACCAGTTTGGATACAAGTATAACTTTTGTATGACTGATGCCTTTAGTGAGAGGACTAATGCTTTAATATTTAATCATTTCTGCCCTCCGAATTAATATTAGTTATATAAATAGGCCCATTTAACTTTGTCTGGCTTGCCATTCCAAATCAAATTGAATATTTTTTGTTCATATAATTTAAAAAGCATGTCACTAGGTATAGGCAAAACCATAAGCAAATAGGTAAACTGTGATATGACTTAAGAGTTAATCCGGGTTATTTTTCCACAAATAGACAGGTATTTTCCTTTCCATGGTAGCAAGATCTTATCTATTTTTCCTAACTTTCTATAAACATTTATTTGAGTGAGATAATTTCTTTATTTTGGGGTTTGTATACAGAGTATGTCCACTTAATTGTTAAACTACACGGTAATGTAAAATTAGCATTTTTTAGTGATCCAATACGTAATATAGTACACTTATCATAATTTGGTTTTAATCCAGAGAGGATAGCAAAAGTATCTAGATCCTATATGAGGCAGTGGAGAGATTCTAGTTGTGGTTTTAAAAGAAAACATGAATCATCAGCGTACAATGACACCTTAGGTTTTCAGCTACGGATTTCTAATCCCTTAATATTATTGTAATTTTAACAGCTAACATTTTGATGGCAATAACAAATAGATATGCCGATAGTGGACAACCTTGTTTTACTCCTCTAGATAGTTTAAACTTTGAGATGTAGCCATTATTTACTATTTCTCAGCTAGGGTTACTATACATAACTTTAACCCATTTTATAAGAGATTACCCAAAATGTAAATATTTGAGGCATTTATATATAAACTCCAGTCGTACTTTATCAAAAGCCTTTTCAAAATCAGATATGAAAACCAGGCCTGGTGTCCCCGATACTTCAAAGTATCTCCAATGTATCGTCCATGTAAAAAACCTGTTGAATAATAGCTGACAATACTTTTTAAAATTCTATGCGTCAAGCATTTTGCTAGGATTTTTGCATCACACCACTGAAGTGTAAGAGGCCTCCAATTTTTTAAATGGACTGGATCTTTATATATACCACTTGGGTCCCGTTTCAGTAATAATGATATAAGACGTTCTTGTTGCGTGTCCGATAATCTACTATTTATATAAGAGTGGTTAAAACATGCTAATAAATGGTCCTTTGAGTACATCCCAAAAAAATGTGTATACTTCCACTGGTATGCCCTCCAGCCCTGGAGTTTTCCCAGCCTTAAAGGCTTTAATTGCATCAAGAAGTTCCTCCTCTTTAATTTGGCCTTCACATGAGTCTTTATGTACAGATGTTAATTTTATATTATTATTAGGACAAAAATCCATACATTTAGCTTCGGTTAGTGGAGATGGAGGATACTGAAATGAAAACATATTCTTAAAGTACTTTACTTCCTCTTTCAAAATATCATTTGGGGAATCGTGCGTGACTCCATCATTTGTAACAAGTTTCAATAAAACATTTTTGGTAGCATATGGTAGCATACTCTATATTGAATATAGAAAAATAACTTGGTGCATTTTCCCCCATATTCCATCCAGTTCGCTTTATTTTTATAATAAATTACACTGGATATACACTTGAATAAGTTCCTTCATTTCTTTTTCCTCTAACTTATTCTGTGCCTCGATGATACAGTTTTTAATGCTATCTAACTGTACTGTTAGTCCTTAAATTTCCTTTGTTAATATGGACTCAATGATCTAAATTGCTTTTGTTTTATAGATGAGTACTGAATTGCATGGCCTCTAAAGGCACATTTAAAAGTGTCCCATACAGTAAGGGGATCTGCTGTTATCAAGTTATGTCTGAAAAAGTCAGTTATAAATTCTTCTGTCCTAGTTCTAAACAATTTATCATCTAGTAGGCTTTGATTAAATTTCCAATATCCCCGCCCACGTGGAATTCTGTAAGAGTAATATATATGCCAATTATGTGATGATCCGACCGCATTCTGTCCCCTATCAACACTTTTTAAACTTTTGGTGCCAGAGAGAATGGCATAAGAAAGTAGTCAAGATGACTAGCCTGATTAAGCCTCCACCATGTATAGCTCACTAAGTCAGGATATTTAAGCCTCCATATATCCACTAATTCCAATATATCATTGACATTCCTGATTTCCTTCAGTGCCTGAGGGTGATAGTTTGTAGTGTGATTTCCTTTCCGGTCCATGGAAGTATTTAAGACTCTATTAAAATCTCCCACCATAATAATAGAGTCTAGTGTTGCTTGTAGAGTTGATAAAGTCTTATATATATTTCAAAGAAGCTTGGATCATCATTATTTGGACCGTATAGGTTAATAAGCCATATCTGGTTAGTGTCCAATAACATATTTAAAATAATCCATCTACCTTGATGATCTGTTTCAACAATTGGCACATTTGGATCAAAATTACTGTTAATTAAAACCCCTTTTGAATTTCTTTGCCCGTGGGAGAAATATATTTCGACCCCCAGTCCTTTTCCCACAAAACTTCATCTAAAATTGTTGAATGAGTTTCCTGTAAACAATATATATTTTATTCCTTCTCTTTTGGCCAGGTAAATACTGATAGTATTTTCTTATTATCTGCTAAGCCATTACAATTGTAACTGGCTAAACTTATTTCACCACAACTTTCAATTCTATTTATCAAAATATATGTTTGTAAACGTACCATTAGAAAGTAACATGATAATTGAGTGTCTATATAGCTGTACCATAATATTTGTATTGCTACTAAGTAAACCTCCAATTGGTCCCCACTATTCCACCCGCTAAAAGCCCTTATCCCGAGTTGGGTAGTCATCCCATTATATATAAATAATTGAGTCTGAAGTACAGGGAAAGAAAAGGAAAAGAACAGACTCAATGAGAACAGACTCACTTAATGGTGTCGAATGACCTCTGTTCTGACTTTCTGGTGAGACCTGATCACCCTCGCAAGAAAGGCTAGATACATTGGGTGAGATTTAAGTATAACATGTAAATGCTGATAAATATGAAGAAATGCATTGCTGTTGTTGTTATGTTTGTTTTTCTCACCAAATTGGGTGTGCTGTATGTTTGGGATTTCTCCCTAAGGGTTAGTCCTCTAACTCCCTGACCCTGTAATTCTGCGGTGAGGTTCCCAATATATTAGGGGAGTATTAGGGAATTTGCAAAATGGCTTCAATAGTGTGTTGTTATTCGCTTTGACATTTGTCTTAGAAATGTGTATTAAGAATATTGGGAATGTAATAATTTGTCATACAGTGAATAGTTGTCTGGATTTCCTGAATCAGTAATGCCCTAAACTGTTGTTCTGGTCTGCCCTCCTGTGACCATAGATGGTATCTAGATGCATGGAAGGGACAATTTGACCGAGAACAGTGAGCCTCACCCCCTCTAACCAGCTGAAGTAATGGCGACAATGCTGTTCACTATGGACCTGTCCTTCTACCTGAGACCCGAGTCCGAGCCAGCAACATGTGTACAGATTCCAGTCAAGCTATCAACTGCCTTTTCTCTCAGGAGTGCAGCATGAGTCCGGAGACCGTCCACGTGGAGTGAGCATGGAGAGAGATCATGTCCAAACTTCTCTCATGCTGCTGGTGCACTAGTCGAAAAATGGACAAGACAGAATGGACCATAAAGGATGGTGGTGGCGGCTCAGGTGAGAGATTGGTCTGCTTGGGAAAATGAGAGTATTCCCCAGATATTGAAATCAGGACATTATCAAGGGCCATCCACTTTGACAGGTATGAGTTAAATGTGTAACATTGGGAGGATGAACTGTAAAGCTATCTGAAGAAGAAAATTAAGAAACGCCAGAAGAATGAGTGCCGGGAGGGAGGGGGGTGATCAACCGTGCCCGTAGTTGATTTAAGGTTGCCCAAAATTGTTCATTTGGGGTATCAGGTTGATTGTGAGGGGTCTGCACACTGCGAAATGTATAGTAATTTAGTCAAAAAAATGCATTGAGATACCGATGCCACTCGCGACAGTGTAAGACAGGGACAAATGGGGGCTGTGATGAGAAAAGTTAAAGCTATAAATGTATGAATATAATGTATGTCATCGTTATATATATGTCACCGTCTGTAAATGTACATTCTGCCAGTGTCTGTGCTAAATTGGGGGTCTTAAATTCGAGTGATAGACTCAACATGAAGAACGGGCTGGATAATTGATCAATAGTTCTAATTACAATTTGGAAAGGAGAGAGAGAGAGAGAGAGAGAGCTGCCCCTAAACTGTGCGGAGAGCACAAAGTGAGGGGAGGGTGCACTGCTCATCCTGCAGATGGTTTCTGAAACTAATTCAATATTTGTAAGAATCCAGTGAGTCTAGGGAGTGTTCCTCTCAGAGAAACCTTATCTTTTTGTGTCCTCCGAGAGGGAGATTATCAGAAAACCAACTAGATTGTAGCTTGGTCTAAACATATTTGGGACATTGATAGTAGGGGCTTTGTGGTCCATGCCCCAATCTCATTGTCATCAAGGGTGGTGTGAAATGATTAAACATGTATTCTCTCTTCCTGTTCAAGTCAATATTTATTCTAGGCAGAGTAAAATATGTGACTGATCATTGTTCCAGATGAGGGACTGTTGGAAACTGACTAATTGACTTGAGCAAGTTCTAGTATGTTTATAACTATATAAGTGGCCTAGCAGTAGTGATTAATGCGTTATAGATTAGATGGAATGATCTATGTGCAAATGTATGTGTAGCCGGAGGCAAAGTACAAAAGGGGGCCTGTCTCAGACAGAATGTTTCCATAAGGGTGAGGTAGGAGTCACATGATAGATCTAATGTGAACTATTTCCCTATAACACTGTCTTATAGCTTCACTGTTTTATATCATTATATTCCCTCAATACGTTTTTCCTCATTATATTCACTTATGAACATATTCGTCTCAGAAATAGCTCTTTGTGTATGAGAAGGATAATTATCCAGTGGACTGCGGCAGGCTGCCGGAATGTGCACCTCCTGATCTCAAGGCTTCTCATGACTGATTAGACCGGGAGATGTGTGGAGGAGTACAAAGGTTCTGGACTTGGGCTGGGACGATAACACCACCTGCCTAGCCATGGAGATTCATTGTACATCCTAGACTCAGGATGGGGGAGGGCTTGTTTTGGAAAACAATTCTACTAGTTGACTGCACTTTGCCCAAAAAAAGCGGCGAAGTGAGGGTGATATAGAGTGGGAACACCTCTCGTAAAACCTGCAGCCTGACGAGGAAGTCTAAGTAAAAGCATGAGCAGGTGTTTTTAGAGCTTTCATTTTAGTGGACCCCAGCAAAACAGAGTCCCAAAGGTATAATAGAGTCAGGCTAAGGGAGAGTGGGAATTGTCATGTAATCAAACTTCGGTTTTTGCCATATATGATTATGCCTAGCTTAAAGCATTACTAATACTTGTCATATTTTGTGTTTCCTTTTCAAGTATTTTGCTGTCTTAGGAACCCGAAGGAAGAAGAGAAAGTCAAAAGCTCCAGCTGAAATGTCATTATCAGAAACCGCTAGAAGCTACTCTGGCAATGAAGATAGCGAGTGTGAGGTGACAGCTTGGCTGTAAACTATGTTTGGATCATAGTCTGTGAACCTTGCAAAATGGGCTATGTTGGGACTATTTGTCCTTGCGTGCGTGTGATAACATTGGAGAACTTACATGAATTAAATTATGTAATGAAGCATGTGTCTAACTGTATGAAGCGAAGGTCTTAAGGTAAACCTTTCTACTGCAATGGTTTTACAAGTGTAAGCAATAAAGATTGCTTCATTTACTTTGACTTGGAGTCCTTAGTGGTGAATTTCCATGATAGTTCACTCCCCCTCAGATCGAAAAGTAATGGATGCAAGACAGTGAGTTAAATATGAATAAAACTCTCTATAGTCCACGCTTACATCTATCCAATATTTTTAAACCCAAGGGGTGAGTGAACTAGTGTAGTGCACACTGAAGGGGAAAGGGTAGGGATGAAAAAAAACACACGGAGTGATGTAACTCACCTCCAAAACCCTGGGGCATGCTGGACATACATTGTTGTGCTTGGGCTGACGAGACTCCTGTCACAGTGCCAAACATCCCCCTGGGACACAACACAACACTGGCGTTAGAGTGACCCCATGGACTCACCGTGACAGAGGCTGCGTCCCAAATGACAGCCTATTACCTACATGATCAATAGCAGTGGTGCTAAAAGCAGTGCACTTTTAGAGAATAGGGTGCGATTTGGGATCCAACTAGAGAGAGGTGAGAGGGCTGAGTATCATTTTAAAAAATAGATCTACTTGTTGGTACCACGAAGTTCGCCTTATATAATAACAAAGATGTGAATGTAAGAAAGACAGACAGAAGGAACTCAAGGCATAGACTAGACGGTAATGGGAAGAAGGTGAATTCATCTGATGGTGTGTTCTCGTACCCTTGAGAAGTGCTGATGGTGTTGTAGACGCTGGTGGCGGGGGCTGACGAGCCGAACACGTTGTCCAGCTCGGCCAGCGCGGCGTAGCGGTCTGCCGCCGATGTACCCGTCAGCTGACTTTGGGGGTGACGCAGTCCTGCCGACGCCACCGGGGGGAGAGAGCCTGGAACCCCGCTAGGGACACTACCTCCTGAAAAAACATACAGGCTGGTTCACAACACAGGAGCGAGGGAGGGTACTTATTAGTAACTCCATTCGTCTCCCACCCACGACAGCGAGAGCAACACATCATGCCAACACAAAGGAGACCTGCTCCACACTCAAGCAACGTCACCATCTTCACAACAAGCTGTGATCTAGTTATTGTAGCTGTTATTTGTATGAACGAACGTATGTGATCTAGAAGTCAGAAATGGAATGCTGGAAGCGACTGGACCATAGTCCTCAAGGTGCAGGTTGGAATAGATATCAAAGCTCTAAGGTACCCCAGTGCTAAGAAAGGTTTTTCCACACAGAGGAAACGATGTGTGACGATTCCCACTCTCCCTTAGCCCGACTCTATACCTTGGGATTCTATTCTGCTGGGGTCCACTAAAATGAAGGCTCTAAAAACACCTACTCATGCTTTTACTCAGACTTCCTATTCAGGCTGCAGGTTTTACAGGAGGTGTTCCCACGCATATCACCCTCACTTCACCTCTGTTTTCGGGCAAAGTGTAGTCAACTAGTAGAATTATTGTTTTCAAAAACAAGATACCCCAGTGCTAAGAAAAGTTTTTTCACACAGAGGTAACCATAGCAATTCAGGTGCCAGGTGAGCTGACATTAGGACCAGACAGTGAGATGGTATGACTGAACAGATGGGGCGCAAAAGTGTTGGAATCCCAGAAAGCCCAATTCTAACAGCGGGTTTTTATGAGCACCTGGGGCAGTATGTATTAAGTGTCTCAAGAGTAGGAGTTGCGATTTAGAATCAGTTTTGCCTTTTACAACACAATGAATGGGATTAAATGGAGAGGGGAGACCTGATCCTCGATCAGCACTCCTTTTCCGAAATGCTTGATACATACGGCCGCAGATTTACATGGTTATGTCTTAAGCTTGCAAAGGTTTCTCTTGCATGTCTCGAAATAATGTCAAATGACTACTGGTTTTCTCAGGTTGACATTTAGGGAGCTACCATAAGGTGCATTCAGAAAGTATTCAGACCCTTTGACAATTTTCCACAATTTGTTTTGTTACAGCCTTAAATTGTTTCCCCCCCCTCAATCTATACACAATACCCCATAATGACAAAACAAAAATCTGAAATATCACATAAGTATTCAGACCCTTTACTAAGTACTTTGTTCAAGCACCTTTAGCAGCAATTAAAGCGAGTCTTCTTGGGTATGAAGCTACAAAGCTTGGCACTCCTGTACTTGGGGAGTTTCTCCCATTCTTCTCTGCAGATCCTCTCAAGCTCTGTCAGGTTGGATGGGTAGAGTCGCTGCACAGCTATTTTCAGGTCTCTCCAGAGATGTGCAATCAATCGGGTTCAAGTCCGGGCTCTGGCTGGGCCACTCAAGGACATTGAGACATGTCCCGAAGAAGGTTTTCGTAAAGGATCTCTTTGTACTTAGCTCTGTTCATCTTTGCCTCGACCCGGACTACTCTCCCAGTCCCTGCCGCTGAAAAACATCCCCACAGCATGATGTTGTCACCACCATGCTTCACCGTCGGGATGATATTGGCCAAGGTGATGAGCAGGGTCTGCTTTCCTCCAGATGTAACGCTTGGCATTCAGGCCAAAGAGTTCAAATCGTGGTTTCATCAGACCAGATAATCTTGATTCTCATGGTCTGAGAGTCCTTTAAGTAACTTTTGGCAAACTCCAAATCGGGCTGCAATGTGTTTTTTACTGAGGATTGGCTTCCATCTTGCCACTCTACCATAAAGGCCTGATTGGTGGAGCGCTGCAGAGATGGTTGTCTTTCTGGAAGGTTTTCACATCTCCACAGAGGAACTCTGAAGCGCTGTCAGTGACCATCGGCTTCTTGGTCACCTCCCTGAAGAAGGCCCTACTCCCCCAATTGCTCAGTTTGGCCGGGAGGCCAGCTCTAAGAAGAGTCTTGGTGATTCTAAACTTCTTACCTTTAAGAATGATGGAGGCCACTGTGTTCTTGAGGACCTTTAATGCTGCAGAAATGTTTTGGTACCCTTCCCCAGAGTTGTGCCTCAACACAATGCTGTCTCGGAGCTCTACGGACAAGTCCTTCGACCTCATGGCTTGGTTTTTGCTCTGACATGCACTGTCAACTGTGGGACTTTATATAGACAGGTGTGTGCCTTTCCATATCATGTCCAATCAATTGAATTTACAACAGGTGCACTCCAATCAAGTTGTAGAAATATCTCAAGGATGATCATTGGAAACAGGATGCACCCGAACTCAACTTCGAATCTCATAGCAAAGGGTCTGAATACTTATGTAAATTCCTCAATTAAACGTTTTTACATTTTGCTATGCTGTAATAAAGGCAAGACTTATTTTCTTCCATTAGAACAGATTATGGTATTACTTATTATTTTTTAGTGTTGTACTGTTCCAAATGGGCAGAAAAATATTGTAATCTAACAGCACCTGATTGTCATGCAACAGTATCTCTTGCGCTTTTGACAATGATTTTACATGACGCCTAATTCACATATGCCTAAAATAAAATCAGAAAAAAAATAAACGTCCCTTTTTCAGGACCCTGTCTTTCAAAGATAATTAGTAAAAATCCAAATAACTTCACAGATCTTCATTGTAAAGGGTTTAATTAAACACAGTTTCCCATGCTTGTTCAATGAACTATAAACAATTAATGAACATGCACCTATGGAACGGTTGTTAAGACTAGCAGCTTACAGACGGTAGGCAATTAAGGTCACTGTTATGAAAACTTAGGACACTAAAGAGGCGTTTCTACTGACTCAACAACAAATGAAACAATGCCCAGGCTCCCTGCTCATCCACGTGAACGTGCCTTAGGCATGCTGCAAGGAGGGATGAGGACTGCAGATGTGGCCAGGCAATACATTTCAATGTCCGTACTGAGACGCCTAAGACGCGCTACAGGGAGATGGGACGGACAGCTGATCGTCCTCGCAGTGGCAGACCATGTGTAACACCTGCACAGGATCGGTACATCTGAACATCACACCTGTGGGATAGGTATAGGATGGCAACAACAACTGCCCGAGTTACACCAGGAATGCACAATTCCTCCATCAGTGATCAGACTGTCCACAATATCCTGAGAGAGGCTGCACTGAAGGCTTATAGGCCTGTTATAAGGCAGGTCCTCACCAGACATCACCAGCAACAAAATCGCCTATGGGCACAAAGCCACCGTCGCTGGACCAGACAGGACTGGCAAAAAGTTATCTTCACTGACGAGTTGCGGTTTTTGATGGTTGGATTCGCATTTATCATTGAAGGAACGAGCGTTACACCGAGTTCTGTATTCTGGAGCGGGATCAATTTGGAGGGTCCGTCATGGTCTGGGGCGGTGTGTCACAGCATCATTGGACTGAGCTTGTTGTCATTGCAGGCAATCTCACAGGGAAGAAATCCTCCTCCCTCATGTGATACCCTTCCTGCAGGCTCATCCTGACATGACCCTCCAGCATGACAATGCCACCAGCCATACTGCTTGTTCTGTGCGTGATTTCCTGCAAGACAGGAATGTCAGTGTTCTGCCATGGCCAGCAAAGAGCCCGGATCTCAATCCCATTGAGCACGTCTGGGACCAGTTGGATTGGAGGGTGAGGGCTAGGGACATTCCCCCGAGAAATGTCTGGGAACTTGCAGGTGCCTTGGTGGAAGAGTGGGATAACATCTCAGAGCAAGAACTGGCAAATCTGGTGCAGTCCATGAGGAGGAGATGCACTGCAGTACTTAATACAGCTGGTGGCCACACCAGGTACTGACTGTTACTTTTGACCCCCCTTTGTTCAGGGACACATGATTCCATTTCTGTTAGTCACATGTCTGTGGAACGTATTCAGTTTATGTCTCAGTTGCTAAATCTTATGTTCATACAAATATTTACACATGTTAAGTTTGCTGAAAATAAACGCAGTTGACAGTGAGAGAACGTTTATTTTTTTGCTGAGTTTACTTATATCCACTAGGCTAATAAATACATGTCCCTTTCATTTATTTCATTAACCTATATCATGTTATTTCAAGTTATCCCTTTGGAGCGCATGCAAAAGTCGATTTGGAGTTGTTGAACATGAGTGACAAAATATCACAATTAAAATGTTATTTTACCAGGTAAGTTGACAGAACACATTCTCATTTGCAGCAACAACCTGGGGAATAGTTACAGGGGAGAGGAGGGGGATGAATGAGCCAATTGTAAACTGGGGATTATTAGGTGACCGTGATGGTTTGAGGGCCAGATTGGGAATTTAGCTAGGACACCAGGGTTAACACCCCTACTCTTACAATAAGTGCCATGGGATCTTTAATGACCTCCGAGAGTCAGGACACCCGTTTAACGTCCCATCCGAAAGAAAGCACCCTACACAGGGCAGTGTCCCCAATCACTGCCCTGGGGCATTGGGATGTTCTTTTTAGACCAGATGAAAGAGTGCCTCCTACTGGCCCTCCAACACCACTTCCAGCAGCATCTGGTCTCCCATCCAGGAACTGACCAGGACCAACCCTGCTTAGCTTCAGAAGCAAGCCAGCAGTGGTATGCAGGGTGGTTTGCTGCTGGCTAGCAGTTCAATTTAAATGAACTGAATGATGAGGATGAACAAGAGGGTGATTGAATTTAGAACAATAGTGATGACCTTAGCTCTTCCTCTGCACACACAAAACAAATAAGCATTTTTTGTCAGAAGAAACTCTAACTGGACTGTAGCCTAATACTTACTATTTTTTAAATGTATTTTACCTTTATTTAACTAGGCAAGTCAGTTAAGAACAACTTCTTATTTTCAATGATGGCCTAGGAACAGTGGGTTAACTGCCTGTTCAGGGGCAGAACGACAGATTTGTACTTTGTCAGCTCGGGGGTTTGAACTTGCAACCTTCCGGTTACTAATCCAACGCTCTAACCACTAGGCTATCCTGCCGCCCCACTAAAAGTGTTAAAGGATTTTATTCTAAGAGAAACTAAAATGTTAAATTGCATAATATATGTTTACTAAATATACGCAAGTGATGTCTGTTAAATTAACAAGTTGATGGCGCAGCCATATAGCCTCAGCTACTAAGCACAGATATATAATACATAAATAAAACACCTTTTCAAGACCTGAACTATTTAATTTGTTTTATTTATTACATTTACTTGTGGAATGTTACCAAAAAGATAACAATAGAAAGAAATATCTGGTGGTATTGGTAGAGAATCAGGCGGAGAATGCAGTGAGGTTGCCTACTTACTGTACAGCGCATTAACGCTGTGGGCCAGGTGTAACTGGTTTAGCAGCCTTTCCAATCATTTGGAATACAAAAGATGCCATCCACCCTTGATGGGCTATCAGCAGGACAATAGACTCTTGCAGAGTTTAGGGTCTTTAAATGTATTAATGGATGTTTGCGAGGCATGTCACTTCTCCCATCTCTTTTGCATAGCCCATCTCCCATCTCTTTTTCTAACCACATCTGGATGGATCCATAACAAATTACTATGGGAATAAATATCACTGAATGACAAAATTATTGGAATAATGTAGGAATAATGCAATTGAAGGCAACACATTGTTGCTTACTGAAACTCCCAAAGTCATCGAATTGTTATAATAGGATTTGAAGCGATAGCCTACCCACATGTGGCCAAATATTTCAGCACTGTTTTATTTTCACTGAATCTCCATTTGGATATTGGTTAGAACCTGAATGTTAGGATTATTTTGCTCTCTTCACTCACAGTCACTTAGTAGCCTGGGCCTACTCCCGACCAGTCACTTAGTAGCCTGGGCCTACTCCCGACCAGTCACTTAGTAGCCTGGGCCTACTCCCGACCAGTCACTTAGTAGCCTCACTCCCCGACCAGTCACTTAGTAGCCTGGGCTCCCGACCAGTCACTTAGTAGCCTGGGCCCTCCCGACCAGTCACTTAGTAGCCTGGGCCTACTCCCGACCAGTCACTTAGTAGCCTGGGCCCTCCCGACCAGTCACTTAGTAGCCTGGGCCTACTCCCGACCAGTCACTTAGTAGCCTGGGCCTACTCCCGACCAGTCACTTAGTAGCCTGGGCCTACTCCCGACCAGTCACGTTGTACAGCGGCACATTATCCTAACGGAAACCCTACCCTACATAGGCTAATGTAAAATGCATTTTAATTTTTTCTTGGAATAGAAACACCATAATATTTATCAATTTAATTAAGCTACATTTCTAACAGTATAAACAGCACAACAAATACAGTAATTAATCATTTACAAACACATTTAACAATCCCATATAGTCTGTTAAAAAAAAAAAAGGTAAGTCTTTAGTACAGCCAAGATTAAAAACAGTCAAATGCATTAAATCGCTAGAGCCAGCATGTTGCGGTTTATTCATTGTTTAATTATTCAAGGCTCCGTTTGTTATTTCATTTTATAACTAAAAAGCGTGACTGTATTTAAAGACACGGATGACTTGTATGCTGTGTGATGACATGCACAAATGTATGGATGATTGATTGATATATGTATTGAAGTAGGCCTTTATGCCAATAAGTAAGACACGTTAAGACAGCTACAGTAAACAGGACTGTGAAGCCTACAGTGCCATGTCATTTCAATAACCATTCCAATAAAAACCTTGAACCCACCTGTCCCTGACTTTTCCTAAATATGTGTATTTTACACACTAGCAGTAGGCCTACATTGAGATAAATACCATAAAACTTCCAGAGAATGTTATCCTCAATCTGCCATGAAGGTCTGCTGCACCATATGCATATTAACAGTAGAATAGCCGGGACCCGATGCGTTGACTACCAATAGCCGCCAGTCTAATAAATCAATGTAATATATACAATCACAAAGAAGTCCATTCATATTTTGTTTAGGGAGGTCATACAAAACATGGTGCTAAGACAATTTATTTCTAAATAACAGAATAGCATGTTTTAATATTTATTGATCTGTGCTATAGTAGCCGGGGCTATGGCGGCACCATGAAAATGAAATTAACTTGTTCATTTAGCAGACATCACATGCTTATATTCCCCAGGCTTTTACAATATGAATGATGGAATACAACAGAATAAAAACAGAAAGGATATTTTCCCCAAATGGGTATTTGCTGATTGTCATCCGTAGGCATGGAGCTGTGGTTATTCTATGATTTTTTATTTTATTTTGAAGGAGAAACCATTGGAATATGCTCTTTCGGATAGGGTATAGCAATCAAAACATCCGGTCTGCATGGACCTTAGTAGAATTATTTGGAAAAGTAAGCAAGCGCCAACAAGCTTCAAAAAGACACCCTCAAAGCTGCCCTCTGGTGGTTGACAGTAAAATACTATGATGTCATTCACTCCAAAATGCCATACCATTCCGCAGCATCCTGCAAGCTGTGCTATTATACAACTTTTAAATGAGGACCCACTGTACCTGCTGGTTCTGAAAGGACCCGGATTTGATCTATTCTACACCATGCATGAGCTCATCATCCCCAACCCGATAGCAATCTCACTCTACTCAACGAATCTTGAAGTCTGCGAAACACAGTGGAGGCTGGCTCACAGCGGGGAGAGGTTAACCTTGCTCCGTTTTTTTGTCAGAGCTAAAGATGGTGTCCAGGTCAGCCAGAGCTGCGTATCTATCGGTGGGGACGCTAGTAGTGCCTCTGTCTCGGTCTTTCGCCCCATTGGGCGTTCCTGCGGTGGAGGAGTTACTCTGGCTCTGGGACTGGGAGGAGGAACTGAAGCATCCAAAGTCGACGCTTCGGGATTTAGGGAAGTGGTAAAAATGTGCTAAATTGCTATCGTTAGCTAGGCCTCCCCCGAGGAAGTGCTACCTGCGAGAGAGAAAGAGATGACAGAGGAGTCACACAACAGGGGCCTGGGGGTGTGTGTGTTCCTGACTGTGCAGTGTAAATCTAGGGGGCTGGATTGAACACTGTGTGCTACTGGAGGCAGGCAGCATCAACAGAACACAGCAGTGTCATCTTTCATTTACAAAAGCACTGTGCTTCGTCTGACCTGAAATCAATGGAAAGGATCTGCATTATACTGCCGAGTAGTATAACTGTCAGATCTAATGGAGTCAACGGTGTCAGACTTGAAATGAGCCCAACAGCACTCATGGTCCTTAGTCTGACTGTGCCAAGAGCCACACAGTAACTTCAAGTGTGTTTGTAGGATGATCGTAGCCTTTCTTAACAATCATCTTACCCTGAGGGTTAGTTAGGCACAGAGACTGAGGTTGGTCACTGTCTGACGAAACGGCGTGAGAGAGTTGAAGTAAAGGAAGAGAAGGAGCATCACTTCACTGGGAGTGGTTTGAGGGTAGAACCTGACAGTTGCTATGGAATAAGAAATCTGTCTACTCTCCTGTCTGACAAATTAACACACCTACAGTAAATCACCGAATTGCCTACACTGTTACAAGATCTTAGTACAATACATAGGTGGAGAAATATCTTTAGATTAATAATCTCAAATCATTCTTAAAATGATCTTCTGCAGGATAAGAATTCCAGAGGCCGAGGTAATAATTGCCCATATTTTCTTTCAATAGCTGGCTGCAGTTTAGACTGCATGACATCATGTTAGTTTGCACCAATGTCCTTGTACTTCTGGATATGAACAGGTCAGCAAACGTCAAAGAGCATACAACACACGCATCCACAGACAGACAGGCACACACACCAATAGGAACAACCATAGACATTGATTTGGGAAAATCTTTAGAGCCTACCATACAGACAGAGGGGAGAAAGGGCAGTTAGGTGTTAGCTAGAGGCTGAGCCTAGAGGCTGAGCCCAGTGAGAGGACTTACTGTGAGCACCTGCACCTGGGTGAGGGAGAGCAGTGCCAGCGGTGGCAAACTCACCCACACTGCGGCTGGATGAGAGGGACGTGAACGCTTGCAGCCAAAACAGGAGGGGGGCGGAGGGGAAATGAGTACCAGAGAGACAGGGTGGGGGGAAAAAGAGAAAGAAATATAAACGAAAAGGGGGAAGAAAGTGTGTGAACATCACCCAAAAGCAAAATTAAATCATAATGGAGCGAATGGAGTCAGTGTTAAAGCGGAGGCCAGGCAGTGTGGTGGTCAGTGTGAGTGAGAGCAGGAGGAGCCTTGAGAGAGAGGGGGGTGTATCTCCATAGTCTAAAGTGGTTTCCTCTCATCATCTGCACAGATCTGGAAAACATATAGGCTAGTTGAAAGCAGACATGAGAGATAGAGGTCTAACTGTACATTTGTTAGATTCTTTCAGATCAGTGCGGATAAAAGAAAGGAGACAAGGAGAGGATGCCACTGTAGAGTGTTGAGATGCACCCAAAGAGCAGTGCATTCCCATTCACCACCGTGTAGAAGTCAAGAGGTCATCTGCAGACTGCAGGCATTAGTCTCCAACAGAGGGCAGTGTGGTACATTCAAAAGTAATTCCCTTGACTGTGGGTGGAGAAACTAGCCAGTGAGTGAGTGTATGTGGCTTGAGCAGCCAGCCAGCTAGCAAATACAGAGCCAATGAGAGTGAAGAAATGAATGGAGTGGAGCCATGGACCAGGACGGTGAGAAGTGAGTGACATAGACAAACAAACACATATGGAGATCTATGTCCTAACATAAACACAGACAAAACGGACACAAAACGCATGACGAGTAGCAGTGAGAGAACTGATGTGAGAGTGTAACAGAGAGAGAAAGTGTGTGTGAGATAGAAACAGGTCACGACAGGTGAATGGAGTATGCTCTACCTGTATGTGAGGTCTGGAAGGGGGCTTGGGGTGCAGAGGGGAAAGCACCCGATGGACCCGCGCTCCCAAACGCATCAAAGTTAGCAAAGTCTGCATGTGCGTTCTGAGCAGCTGGAGGTTTGTAGGAGGGTCAGAGACACGAAAAACAAAAAAAAAGGACAAACAAAACAGGACAATGAATGAGATGATTAATGGGATGCACATAACACATACTGCATCCCAAATGGCACCCTCGTCCTATAGCGCACTGCTTTTGACCAGAGCACCCTGGTCTAAAGTAGTGCACTAAATAGGGTATAGGGTGCCATTTGGGATGATCAGACCGAAATGACACATTGAGAGATATGGAACTAAACTAGATGGAGCTAATGACAGACTGGCACCAGATGACAATGACAAACCAAAAACGGATGTGATGATGACAGGTTCACCTTCTCCTATAGGGCACCGCCCTGAATCTAAGCTCATGTTCCCTTCTAGTGGGTGTGTGTGTCGTTGTCTGGGTTCAACGTTAAACCCCTTTTAAATCTAGCATATCTATTCATTTCACGCTTTCTCATGGTCATGGCAATACTGAATGATAAAAATACAACATCAATCAAAGCAAAGTTGGTAGAATGCATAGAATTATTCATTTAATAGGATCTCTGGGGTAGAATGTTTGAATTTAGAACTTTTGATTGGTAAAAGTAACAGCGTTGATTTGAAACCCATTTTATTTGTCATGGTGATTCTATTCATAAGAGTACAATTACATTTGAATAGAATGATATCACAATTATAAAGAGCAACTTCAGTAGAATTTAGGATGTTTGGTTGACTGGCACCAATGTTGACTTAGAACTCAGACGTGCGACTTGCTTCTGCTATCTAGGATTATACTTTTTTTTTTAATGAACTTCCAACACCCAGTGATTTCACCAGTCCATACCATGGATGGCACAGTGGCATCAATATCTTCCTGCAAGAAGTTCAAATTACATTAACAATGGTAAGCAGCAAATACTGTATTCTTACCATAATTTGGTCAATTTAAGTTTTGATTTGGCTTATTATTGTGTATTTCTCAAATTCCATGTAGATATATATATATAGAATTGGTTTTTATTGCAACTTTAGGTGAGGTCCTCTGAGTCACTCAGAGATCTGGCATTGTGAGTGGTACTGGAAGTCCCAGTCCCGGCTACTACAACCAGCACCAGTCGGAGCAGGAGAAATAACATCTGCTCTACAAGCACATGGAGATTATACGCAAGGTGGAGATCTATAGGAAAGTCAGGATGGAGTTCTACGAGGATGGAGTTTTACAAGTCCTTCTGATAAAGAGATGAAAGCCATCCGGGGAAGTTGGCTGCATAGGTGGGCTTCCTGTGAATCTCCTGATTTATTTTGTCGAAGTAGTAGAAAGATAAGAAAGGATTGCTAGGTATAGTGCTTTTTGATAAGGGTGTAGGTTATTGGCCACTTAATATATATTTTTTAAATCCTATTTTAAGTATCAAATTGTAATGTGCCTTTTTTGAGTGAGTGTGTGTGTGTCTTTAAGCCTCGTGTGTGCTTACTTGGTGCTGCCTCTCTGCCCACACTACATGAAGTTCAAACTTTATGGCTCTTTGAGGATGAGAAAACATGATCCTCTGAGCAAACACAAGCTAACAGCTTCACACTAGCCTCATTAGTAACCATGGAGACTGACGGCCCAGAGCCCTGTTAGACTTCTATAGTGTCTGGCGATGCTTTACATAAACCAGTGTGATGGACAACAGGCAGGGCGGGGGGGTTCCTGCTTTTTATAATTCCATAAGTATGAGTGTATCATTAACTATAAGTATCATTGACCATTTAAGTCTATCCACTATGCAGTAGATGTAACCACCATGCCTGGTGTTTTTCTGACTCAAGGTGTAGTGACCGCTCCAGGGACCGGTGCAGCTCATGACACTCCCCCTGCTTACCTGGGTGGCTGTTGAAATGTGCAAAGTTGGCAAAGTTGGCTGACAAGCCTGCTGCGGTCTGCGAGTGGGACGGAGCGGCGAAAATGTCTCCGCCCAGGTCGCTGAGGAGGTCAAACTTCTTGTCGTGGAACTGCTGCTGCTGGCTCAGCTGGAGGGCCTGGGCCGCACGGCTCCCCACCGG